>NC_048230.1:23965472-24012639 GCF_002007445.2 Ailuropoda melanoleuca | reverse complement strand
AAAAAAAAAAAAAGAATAGCTCCCTCAAGGGGCGCCTGGGTGGCTCAGTCAGTTTAGGGTCTGACTTGGTTTCGCTCAGGTTTTGATCTCAGGGGTCACAGGATAGACCCCCAAGTTGGGCTCCACACTCAATGCAGAGTCCGTTGGAGGTTCTCTTTCTCTACTTCCCCCTCTGCCCCCCCACCCCCACTCATTCTCTCTTAAATAAATAAAAATAAAATAAAATATCCCTCTAAAAACTCACTTTGGTCTCTTTTTATATGGTTGCTGAGGTGGTGTAACTGCCTTTGGTTCTGGAGAATCTGGAGGAGATGGATCCCCACCAGGAAGTTCTGGAGGGAGAGGGAGGTCCGTGAGTAAGTGACGTGGTCTTTGTTCCTTCTCTTTCTTTACAGGTTTTGAAGGTGGAGTTTCTTTTGGACTAAACAATAGAGGAAGAGAAGAAAAAGAACATAATTACTTTAAAAATATGAAAATAAAACTTTTCAAAGCTTATAATGTCTGTATATCAAAAGATTATAAAGATTTTATTTTTAAGGGCTAAAACCCTATAATACAGCTAAGGAACTGGAGTTTATCACAGTCAAAGATACTTGGATTTCACAAAAAGAAATCCATAGTACATAAAAGAAACAATAAAAAATTTGAGATATTACTTGTAGGTCCTATAACAAACTTTTAATGTTTTTCCTAAGATTCTATTGGAATTTTACTGAGATGAAATAAAATACAGGAAGTAATCACCTTAAATTCCCGAAGTACCACTACAACTCATGGAGTCACCAAACCTACTCTACATATTTTAACCAGCATTAAGGAATGAAAGTTCAACAATTTAACACTACTATGTTATAAAAGATATGGACAAAACTTGGAAAAGGAAATAGCATTTGAGTTTTGTAAAAAAAATATATATATATAGTTAAACTGGACATCAAAATTAGTGAATATACTGACCTATTCTTGGTTTGGAAGCAAAAGGCAACCATATCTGACTAGCCAAAATGGATAAATAATTCTGAAACTAAAAATCTACAGAGAGTCTAATAAACTATTTCAGAATCATTAAGGCAGTTGGTAGCAGGCGTCTCATGATAATCAACAAAATGATGGGGCAAGGGAGGGCAGGGAGAAGGGATGTCTTTTCTGGAATAGATTAGGAAAGTCAGTGTTCAGATCCAATTTTTTAAACATCTCAATTTATTTAGAAGAAAGGATTTTGTGCTGTGCATGTCCTCAGAAAAGATAACATACTAATTCATGCCTACAAATAAAACCATGCTAGATAATATGCCTTTTCTATCACAGTATCAGAAGCTTGAAAAGTAGCTGAGAATCCTCCTAATCACAGGAGCTTCCTCCACTTTCTTTTACAAGTGGTTATAAAAACATGTATTCTTTCATGAATGCTTTCATAGAACCATAAAGATCCCCTCAATGTGTCTTTTTAAAGACTGCATGTGAAAACACAATCACAAAAGTATAACTCTTTACCAATTTTCATCATTTTAATCTCTTGTAAATCAGGCAGAATAGAATCTAGATTAGTTTTTGCATATTAGCCTGAACTAGGGTAGTCAATGGAGTGCAAAATGATCATCTGAAACTGTCTGTTCAATTACTGATAGAGAAGAATACATATTATTATAATTTGCACTAAGATTTTTCTACCCTGGGAACAAAGCCTGTTACCAGAAAACTTTTCAGGCAGGACACAATATAGATTTTTAAATTTCCCCAATTTTTAAGACATTCAGGGAATGAAAATTCCCAATTTTTCAACTACTAACGTCAGAATACTCTATAAATTTTAATTCTTCATGATTCAGAAATAGATTACTTCTTGGTTATCCTTCACTAGAACTGAAATATCTGAATTTTCTTACCATCACTTCATGTAAGTTCAGTCTATGTTTTATATTTAGGTCTTATTTTCTCCAAGGTTGGCTTTATAGGTTCATGTTCAGTTTGCTACTGTGAAAATGTACATTGCTTCTGAAAAATTACATGTTTAACATGTTTATTTCATAAAGCATGAGTGTTTGCTATGTACTACCAGTTCAGGGCATACAAATTGAATATAGGTCAAAATCCTATTTCAACAAATTCCAATCTACCAAAAATGGAATAATGGAATAATGATGACTCATAAAATTGAAATGGTTAACATGATGGCCTTTAGCCTTCAGTATACAGCACTCAGTAAAACATAGCTCTCTATACAGTGGATGTGGTCCAGAGGGTCTAACATTGGAGAGCAGATACTGAACATCTAAGTCATTACTATGAAGACTCAGTACCAGGAACTATTGATCTTGCCAATATCAGTATTTCCTGGTTCCCCATTTATGCCTGTAGTTGGGTTCACATCCGGTGAGTAGTTGCATAAATGCTCATGTATAATAATTTTCTTTCAAAAAAAGTTGCCAAGCTCCACGGTTGCTCAAGTTTTAAAATCTATAAAGTCTCTTGGAATTTATGATGATGGGATTTAATCTGTACTACAATAGCAATACCACTAATAAGAAGTTTTTATTGTTAATAAATACGAATTCACGTATCAATTATTTTAAAAGACTGATTTCCTAATATTTTTCACAATTTAATAGCATAAACGACTTTAAATATGATCATTTATCCCTTTCCCCTTAAAGCAGGTTATTTAAAAAGTGATTTACAAACTTTTTTTTTTTAAAGATTTTATTTATTTATTTGACAGAGAGAGACGGGCAGTGAGAGAGGGAACACAAGCAGGGGGAGTGGGAGAGGAAGAAGCAGGCTCCCAACGGAGGAATCTGATGTGGGGCTCGATCCCAGAATGCCAGGATCACGCCCTGAGCCAAAGGCAGACGCTTAACGGCTGAGCCACCAAGGCGCCCCTACTTTTACAAACTTCTATTAAAAATATGAATTGAATATATTAAAAATAAGAAGCATTCCATTAGCAAAATTCTAAATCAAATCTGAATGCTCACACAGATTCTTTTCTGTAAGAGCTTAGTACTTTAAAGATAAAGCCTTTAAGAATAATAGAGACTCTACTAAAGTCTGATAAACTCCAAATGAACCAGGCCACCAAAAAAAAAAAAAAAAGATCAGAAATGAAGATTTTATTATTATTTTTTAAAGTAAGCTCTACGCCCAAAGTGGGGCTTGAACTCAACCCGGAGATCAAGAGTTGCATGCTCTATCAACTGAGCCAGCCAGGTGCCCTGGAAACAAAGATTTTAAAAACCCTATGTGGTTAACTGAAATTTTATTTATTTTTTATGTAGGCTCCATGTCCAACAACCACAACCCTGAAATTGAGAGATTGAGAGTTGCATGCTTTATTGACTTGAGCCAGCGCCAGGCGCCCCAGTTAACTAAAATTTTAAAAGTATACAGATGATCTCCTGAAGAGTAGGTGATCCCCAGGCCATCTGGGTGGCTCAGTGGGTTAAGCGTCTGACTTTGGCTCAAGTCATGATCTCAGCGGTACTGGGGTGAAGCCCTGCTCAGCGGGAAGTCTGCTTGTCCCTCTACCTATGCCCCTCCTCCCACTCTTTCTCTCTCAAATAAATAAAATCTTAAAAAAAAAAAGCAGGTGATCCCTATGAATAATGTACTATATCATGAAGAATGGATAGTTTAGCAGCCTTCACTTCTTGGAACAAAAAATTGCAGACCATGAATCAGAAAGGCTTTTGCAATACCATTAGTTAAATTCACTCCTGCATTTGATACCTGGGTTAATACACTCCTGGCCCTATATATATGTTTGAAACAAAAGTTTCATTCTATTCCCAAAGGGACTTTAAAAGAAGACAAATCCTCTGATACAAGCTTTACATCATCCATGTGCCAACTGAATTAACTACATGCCCAGTGTCATTTCACACAAGTCCTGATCCTTTCTCCTTCAGTAGTCTTATTCAAATAAGCAATATCTACTGATTGCATTCTGTGTTCTATGTCTAAAGCACTACAGGCAACAGAAAGATGTATAAATCACATTCTCAACAATTAAGCTGCTGCAATCTCACATGAGAAGATCAAGAATATAAATAAATTTCATATGCAACTTTCAGATTTCTTCCTGAAAAGTTTTCTGACATAAAAATTATTTTTCAAGTAAAAAACAGGTGCAGCTGGTATGATACATGGATAGCGTGGCACCAAAAAAATAAAAACAAAAACAAAAAAAATCTTGAATTTAAAATACATAGTGAAAAAATAAAATGGATTGTGGAAGATACCTTCATTTTCATTTTTCTACCTTTAATAATTTATTTATATTTATGTAGAAAACCAATAATAATCATACATTTAAAAATAATTACATTGGTGCTCGCTTCAGGAGCACTGATACTAAAACCAGAACGATACAGAAAAGATTAGCAGGGCTCCTGTGCGAGGATGACAAGCAAATTTATGAAGCATCCCATATTTTTAAAATATTAAAATTTTGCAGATAAGGTCCTTTACCTTTGATCTTCATCCTAAATCCCATTCACAGAGATAACCATTATCATCAGCTTAATATTTATCTTTCTGGATTTTTTTTTTTAAGATTTTATTTATTTATTTGACAGAAAGACAGCCGGCGAAAGAGGGAACACAAGCAGGGGGAGTGGGAGAGGAAGAAGCAGGCTCCCAGTGGAGAAGCCCGATGCAGGGCTCGATCCCAGGACTCTAGGATCGCGCCCTGAGCTGAAGGCAGACACTTAAGGACTGAGCCACACCCAGGCACCCCTGGATCTTTTTTGGTGTGAATTTATATGGATATATATGAATATATGTATCCATAGAAAAGACGTTTTGTTTTTTTTACGTAAGGGTTTTTACATAATTATCACACTATTAAAAATTAATTACACTGGACTATGAAATCAAAGTTATACTTTCACAATCAGAACTGATATATAACAAAAAATACTTCTGTTCCCTTCATTTTCTCATACACATTCTTAAAGATAGCCACACATACTCAAATAAGCACTGAATGGTCTTACTTTACCTTTCATCCCAATCTAAAAGATAGAAATCCCTATGTGCCTACCAAAATTATTCCACCTCTGGAAATCTGCACTCTACACTGACACATGGTAGATAAGTTCAATAATTATTTGGTTAGCCAAGAAAACATTTCAAAATGAAGATTTTCAGCCACATCGATACTGTTCTAGCCACTATGTAAACTAATATTTAAACAAGGTTCCTGTAGCTAGATCATGGCCTAGAGTCCCACTGGATAATGCTCAACTGATATTTCCTTTTCCAACAAAAACCAGAGAAACACGTAGCTTGTATCTATGAGAAGTATACTGTGTACCTAAACAGATTTTTTTAACATAAATTTCAGGTTTTATCCTTCTCCTTTACAATTCTCAGGATACAGCAGAACTGACAAATAATTATTAGAAAAAGCATGTGGAATTTTTCCTTAAAACAAGATTTACCACTATGAATAGTAATGGACTCATTCTTTAAAAAAATTTTTTAATTGCATTTGTATCTTCTTAAAAGGCACAGAGCATAGTCTGCAAAAATACAGATGTAAAGAGCTGAAATATATCATCATTCAAATTACTGATGTCACTTGGAAAATAATGGAGGCTTGGGAATTGGTCTGGGATGTAAGATCAGTGGTACTTACTTTTATGATTACAATTAAAGTTTGTTGCAATAAATTAAACTCATATCCTAGAGAACAAGAGGGTAGGATCTCCTTCGAAAAAACCAGTAACACAGACTACCATAGCATACGTCACCACTAAATCAGTACTTGTTTGATGGCATTTGCCTAGCTAGTCCTGCCAAGATATAGAATAAATATATTTCGAATGCCTCTATAAAATCAGATTCATGTTTCATAATCATTTCACTTCTCAATATTCAGAGGACTCATGAAAATTAGAGCTCTTCCCATCATCCCATTGTGAATCTGTATTCTAATTAGTAAAGATTCTGCATACTGTTCTTTTGCTTCTTATAGGATAACTTTTTTTTTTTAAGCAGTGCCTCTCAAGATAAATCTGGTTTATTCTTTTCCTGGATTAAGAGACAAAAAACCAGCTATAAAAGATATTTTGGAGGACCACTAAGGATATTTGATACTGTTATTATTGACATTATATTATTAAATCAGTAAGAAGTTTTTTGAGTGATTAAGGTATTGTGATTCTTTGGGAAAATGTTCTTAGCGTTAGAAGAGACATGCTAAAGTATTCAGAAGTAAAATGTCATGATACCTAAAGTTAAAGCAAATGTGGCAAAAAGTTAACTGGTGAATCCTGGTGAAGAATATAAAGGAGTTAATTGTATTATTCTTTCAATTTTTCTATGGCGATTAAAATTGTCAACATTTTGCCTGGCTGGCTCAGTCAGTTAAGCAGCTGCCTTTGACTCAGGCCATGATCTCAGGGCCCTGGGATTGAGGCCCACAGTGGACTCCCTGCTCAGCAAGGAGTCTGCTTTTCCCTCTCCCTCTGCCCCTCCCCTGCTTGTGCTTTCTGTCTCTCAAATAAATAAAATCTTAAAAAAAGAAAAAAGAAAAAATCTAAAAAGAAAAAGAAAAAAAAGAAGTTTTCAACATAAAACTTTAGGGAGGAAAAACACCACTGATTTTTAAAAACTTGACCCAAAAATTACCTTATCAAATAAACTCATGAACAAAAAGGGTTACTAGGCCTCAAATTGTAATTTTCTCCTCCTAAGTAATAATGTTATAAATAAGAACTTTCCCACTGAAAACCAAATACCAAAAGCATTTTCTACTCATAAAAGCATTTTAAACAGCCATGTATTAGAGCAGTTTTGACAGTCTGAGAATAGAAAGTGCATTGCATTTACAACAAGAGGGTAAAGTTTTCCCAGTTAACTATAAGACTTACCTATCCATGTCATCGTCTCCTGGTAATAAGGGTGGGAGGGGCAGAGGAGGCAACGTTGAAGTTTTTAGGTGTGGAATAGCAGCTGTTACAGATACTTGAGTCTTCACAGAAACCTGTGCAAGGGGCTGAGAATTTGCCTGAGAGGACAAAGTAGATGTCCTTGGGTGAGTAGAAGGGGGCAAAGTTGAAGTACTAGAGGCAAGAACATGACTAAATGCTGGCTGGGGAGGAGGCAGAGGTGGTTGCTGTGGAATAGCTGGTAGTGGAGGCAAAGGTGGCAAAGGGGGTGTCTGAGGTGGAGGGCTAGTAGTTGGTAAAGGAGGTGGAGGAGAAGTAACTGCGGGGACAGGTGGAGGGGTCTCCTTTTCTGATGTCTCTGTCTCTTTTGGAGTAACAATCTCCTCTTTCAACGCTATGGGTTTAGAGTCTCTTGATCCCTGTGCTTTCAAATCTTTAATAGGATGCTTCTCAGAGTTCTCATCCAACTTTACTTTCCCTGTATCTAAAGAATTTTTGACTTCTGTATTTAGATGTGGTATATTCACCAGTTCAGTATCTGGGGCAGATTTTTCCAATTTTACACCTCTGGTTAACTTTTTAGACTCCAAGCCTGAATCCTTAGCCTCTACTAAACTGTTCTCTTTTCTAGGCAAAAATATAGGTGAACCCTTGGATTCCTTTCCATCCATTTTTGCTGCAGCAGCAGCTGCTGCTCTTTCCTTCTTTTTCCTACTGAGTTCAGCTCCCAAGCTGGAGTTCAATGGAAGCCTGACAGGTGAGATGCTGGAATGTCGACTGCGTGACCCGGATCGCTTCTTTTTACTATGAGAAGATGAGTGTCTTGAATATGCGGGACTTCTACTTCTAGACTTCATGGATTTCCTACTGGAAAAAAAACAAGGCAGTTTAAAATGGATAGCTGACAGCAATATGGAGGAAAATACATCAGTTAAACTATGAAGCACGGTAACTTAACCTACTTTGAGTAATTTAGCAATCTTAAAAATGAATTAGGTACCATCAAATAACAATAATAATAATAATAATATACCAGTATCGGTTCATTAACTGTAACAAATATACCAGATTGATATAAAATGTTAATAACAGGGAAAATTGGGTGCAAGGACATATAATAATTCTTTGTACTATCTTCTCAATTTTTCTTGTGAATCTAAAACTGGTCTAAAAAATAAAGTTTACTTAAAAAGATTACAAGGAACTAATTCCTGCAGGACAATGTATTTCAATCATATAACACTAAAATTATCCATTACTTATCCAACTCAAGATGATGGGTATTTTTTTCCCATGTTGGAAAACATCCATATTCACAATGATTACTTTTTTGGAATTTTGGTTTAAATCTCTGATAAGGGGCGCCTGGGTGGCACAGTGGTTAAGCATGTGCCTTCGGCTCAGGGCGTGATCCCGGCGTTATGGGATCGAGCCCCACATCAGGCTCCTCTGCTATGAGCCTGCCTTCCTCTCCCACTCCCCCTGCTTGTGTTCCCTCTCTCGCTGGCTGTCTCTATATCTGTCGAATAAATAAATAAAATCTTTAAAAAAATAATAATAAAAAAAATAAATCTCTGATAAAGTGAAAAGATGATTAAAAAAAAAAGTCATACTTTATACTAAAGGTGGGTTATACCAATCAGGAAGTTAAAAGTAAATAACATGCTTCACCAAAACCTAATTGTTTCAACTAGAGAGCTATTTAATTGACAGATCCCAGGAAGATTTTGTTCCTTGTATCTTCAGTCGATAATTAAGTTGTACCTATACTAACAACCCCTAAGATACAAGAGTTATTAGGATTTGCAAAATAAACAAGCTGAAAAAGTTGTCTTACCAAATAATTTATCAGAAGTTCTCAAAACTATAATGATTTCTGGTACTTTAATATATAAAATGATTTCCAATTAACTTTTAGGAACCCATAAAGCTAGGTACTGTTGCATATTATATTTACTTTCTTCATTATTAAGAATTTGGAAATCCATGAGGCAGATTATTTCACATTGAAACCCAACCCTCATTAATTCTTTTTGCCTTTTCATAAAGCCTAATGTGCTCAGGCCTCAATGGGGGGGGGGGATAGCACTAAAAATGTGACTGAACAAAACAAATTGCCCAGTAGTTTAAAATAAATTGCTCCCATTCCAGATCTTCAATATCTCCCTTTATCTTTGGTCATTAGTAATACTGACATAATTCAAAATGTTTCAAAACAAATAGTAATATATGTGTAGGCGAAATCACTCACATGATATTAGCCATCGTTTTCTTATACCTACACTGCTTTTTGGAAGTTTGTTCCAAAAAGTTAAGTTAAAATGCAAGTCATTATTGGAATAGAAGTACTCAAAACAGCAATAACAACATATATATGAACATGAAGATATAGAATACTGAAAGTGGTTAAGTGAATTTACCAAACATCCACTTATTCTTTAGAAAATACTTCTCTTGTAAATAACGGGATGAAACCAAAGGTTTTCTCACACTGAATTGGAGCTGGGATAAAACTACCATCTCTATTATCCTAGGATAAACTTCTAAAGTCCCAAACACTAAGTAATGCCAGAACCACATGCTCTAAAAACTAGTTTCTTTAATCATTCAGCATTACTAAAATCTTCCTAACGAACTCTGCTACAAGCCCTTCAATTTCTCAACAGAAGCCTACTGTTAATAAAACATTCTGATGGCCATATACTTATGACATTTTTAGTGATACAAATGCTGTATTTGAGTTCAAGATCCTCTCTTCAAGAAAAAAAGTGATGGGGGAGGGGGGTGGTGAGAAGAGACAACCAATAGGCAAATGCAGGCAACAATAAATACTGTTCTCAAAAACAAATATATTTCCCCCCTGAGTTCAGTTACGTTTTACCCACCTGAAATGAAACTGCTACTATTAATCACTGTTAATTCGGAGAATGCAAAGATATTACATTTCTGGCAAAGCATTTTCAGTCTTTTAAAACGATGTTGTTTAATTTTGACTGTGTCTCCCAAGGAAAAAACAGAGATAATCACAGAAGGGATCTGTATGCTCTACTCTAAGAAATTTTTGTACTTACTGTCTGGAATGCCAACGAATGAGGAAAAAGCTGTAGTGCACACATACAAACATGTAATGCTCTCTAAAACCCAACTTAAAAATATGTATATGACTCTAAAATTATATTATATTTATATATTGTGTCCTATGCTATCATATTGCGTCTCCAATTCTTTCCTGATTTATTTTTTTACAATTACTGCATGAATTCCAATTAACTGAGTAAAGGAAGAGAGAACTTGAGATATGAATCCAAAACGAATCACTGAAAAGCAAGTTCTTTCTGAAAGCAGTTTTAGTGTTTTAGTCTCAAGTGCACTTCCATATTCCCAAAACTCACGACGATAAAAATTCTCAAAACAGCCTTAATGTGGGATGCCTGGGTGGCTCAGTCGGTTAAGCGTCTGCCTTGGGCTCAGGTCATGATCCCAGAGTCCTGGGATACAGTGCCGCATCAGGCTCCTTGCTCAGCAGGGAGCCTGCTTCTCCTCTGCCTCCTGCTCCCCCTGCTTGTGCTCTCTCTTTCTGACAAATAAATAAATCTTTAAAACAAAACAAAACAGCCTTAATGAAACTACTCCCTCAAGAAAACAAGTATTCTGAGAGTATTTCTTATGTTTCCTTAAACAACTAAGCTATTTTATGAATGGTACACGTAAGACATCCATTTCACTGCATATAAATTTTACTCTCACCCCTTCAAAAAAATTCAACTCTAGCTAATGCTATACACAACACACTAAAATGCTTACAGTGAAGTATACTGATGTCTGCAACTTTGAGATGAATCAAAAGATGGACTGCAGAGATGGATGGATATGATAAAATATACAGCATACATTAATTGTAGAATAAAGGTAGTACATATATGGATCCTCACTATAATTATTTCAACTTTTCTGTGTTTGAAAAATTGTGATAAAATGGGAGGGCTTGGGGGGGGACTAAGGAACTTTAAGACACTGACAGCTGAGAACTCTGCAGTTTGATTAATTCAAACTAATATATGACTAATTATAACTTTAAGTCAGCAAAAATTACTCATACTGACATATAAAAGACATGCGTGGATTTTTACAAATTAGCATAATTTCTCCCTTAGCATTCAACATTTCCTCGCTCATAAGACAATTTACTGACTTGCTCCAGGTAACCAGGAACTGTCCTATACACTTCATGTTTACTAGCTAATTTAATCCTCACAACTACTCTAGAAGTAGGTACTTATTATTCCCATTTTACATATGAAGAAACATGAGCAAGGAGAAATTAAATTATTTGCCAAAGTTCACAAAGCAAGACCAGGATTCTACTCAGGTATAACTCCAAAGCCCATGTTCTTTTGTGGACAAAGGTGGGTTCACAAAGAGGGAGGTACATCTTGTCATCTAGGAATAAGAAAAGTTTTCAGTAGTAATTCATTTTAACGATTAAATTTCAGACTAACATGCCTTTCCTGCTAAAATATGGTAAAGGCACTATTACCCTTATTTTAGAGAAAGATTTTGAAAATTGCCGGTGGTCACAGGGTAGGTCAACGGTGATGTTGTAAAGAAAATCAAATTATCCTTGGAACCAATTTCTGCTAAGCTACATATCAACAAAAGGAAAAAGGACTAAACAGCCGAATTTCCACTAGAAACATCAGTTGAAAGACAGGAGTTACCAAAACATTGTGAATTAGGAAATAAACTTACAGCTTTGGAGACCCAGTGGACAGCACATGCACAAACGAGAGATGACCTAGGCAAATAGCTTCAAGATAATACAAATGAAAATTTATAATTTCTTACATCTCTAGTCAGGTCCAGTGAGGTCTAAAGCACGTATACCAAGGTGATTTTTTAAAACATTTAAGACAATGCGACAGAAATTGCTAGATAAGCTCTGGGATAAGCTCAGTTATCAACTCTGTGTACTCAATAAGCAGGAGCCTATGATTTTTCTCACAGGAGCTTACAACTGAAGATCTCACCACTGGAAGTACCTACCTTTAGCAGTTTTAGGCATATGAACTCTCCACTTCTCAAATTCTGGATTAAGAGACCAGATTCACCTACTTGAGTAGCCAATAGCAAAGTGTTCTAGTCAATAAGACTGGGTCTTCCACAAAAGGTTAACTTGACTAATTTCGGGTTCCTCATGACCCAGCCTAAGAAAGGGCTGTTAGACAAATAGCTCACCTGGGGAGTGGACTCCGACTCAGAGACCGTTTGCTCATGAAAGGGCTGCTGGACCGTCTTCGCCCATAGGGACTGGGTGATCTCCCACTGTAAGAGCCACTCCTTTCATAGCTGGAAGAACGTCTCCGACTATAGGGACTCACAGATCTTTGCCGTCTACTGTAGGGACTGGGTGACCGGGTGCTAGACTGGTAGGCCGAAGGCTCCTTGTAAGGAGGGCTAATTGACTGCCTTCTTGAGGTACTTCCAGGACTCTTCTTGTAGGAGTCATAATTGCTAGAGGTGTGAGATCTTGGGGGACTAAGGTCATAATCTTGGCCATATGAAGCTCCTGAGGGGCTATCATCTTGTTTGGGGCTGTCAGACCATTTCCTATGGGGACTCCTGGATCTCCGTTTGGGGCTGTCGACTGTTTTGTAGCTTTTGGGTGTTTCCCTTTTCCGATGACTTTTACTCCGGTCTTTGTGCCCAGACTTCAACTCACGTTCTTTCCGGGTCTTCTCCTTATGGAGTTTGGATGACCTGGATTCCTTGTTGCTGCTGCTTTTGGATATCTGTGCCTTCCCATAGTCCTCATTCTCCTCATTTGAACGCTTTGAACTTCCTGATATCCGGTCCTTCATCGATCCCGATTTGCTGGAGACTTCCTGGTTTTTTTCTTTTTCTGTTTGTTTAGTTTTTAGTAAGTCCCGGGAACGTCTGTGCTGGTGGTGACGATGTTTGTGCAGGCGGTCACTCCGATCAGTTCCACGACGTTCATCATTCTCCCTCCTGTCTAGTTTGAAGGCCATGTCGTCAGAGAAGGTATCTGAATCAGAGCTGATGTCATCATACTCCACCAAAGGTTTGATAATTGTACCCAAAGGTGCTGCTTCGGGGGTCACCAACCCCATGTCTTTGGAGTGCTTGGATTTATGCCGCTTGTGCTTCGACACCAAGCGGTGACGCTCTCTGCTGTTGGAGCTGCCACCTCCCGATGACGGCTGCAAAGTTCCAGAAGCTCCTCCACTCCCGTCCTTCTTACCCCCATGTCTCTCTGGATTGGGCATTCCCTTTCCCCTAGCCTCAAAAAGGGGAAAAAGTTCCCCAGCACTCCAAAAAGTAACCCCCACCCTCCCCCCCAACCCCACGCCTACCAAAGCGCCCCTAGAAGGGGGTGGGGAGGGAAGGGACGGTAGCCCAGGCTCCTCCTCCCTCCCGACTCCTCAGCACCCTCCTACATGAGGTGGGGGGTGAAGGAGCCAGAAAAGAAACGAGAGTTCCTCAGCAATGGAGTTGCGAGACAACGGGTAGCTGCTCAAGTCTGTTTCCCCTCCTCCCCCCGCCGAGCCAATCCCCAGGCCCGGGCGCCGGGGAGGTCGAGGAAGTAGGAAGCCGACGACCCGGGGCTGTGGGGCCGACTTCGGCTCTGGGGCCCTGTGAAGACTGCGCGGGCCCTTCCCCTACCCGGTAGCCCGGCTCGGGGCGGCTTCCTGTCGCTGGGGTCCCGCGGCCTAGGTGCCTCACGACCCCTTTGTCCCTCGCTCCTGAGGGAGCCCCTCTTCTTGCCTCCGCCTCACCTCAGTACCTCACACACTCACTCGCTCCCTCACACAGACTCAGTCACACACTAGGTTAAACCGAAACGGCACTTGGTGGGGGGGAAGGGGCAATCCCAGGAAATACCGCGAGAATCCTATGAATTCTCGCGGTATTTCGCGCTTCCCTTTCACCTCTCGCCACGGCTTGCTCAAACAACGCGAGAGTAGGTCCTGAACAAGAAACGCGTTCCGCCAGATTCTCGCGATAAGCTCCGCGCTCTCCATTTGAGCAAAGCTTTATTGAAACGGCGGTAGAATTTTTTTTTATTCAAAACTTTATTGGTAACTCATTGAACAAATACTCCCAGGCTCCGGCACAAAACTAATTTTGCATACTTTATAACAACTCTTTTCACTACCAGGGTGAAAATATTGTCAACAGGACAAAGGGCGAGTGTGGGGACATTTCAACCCAATTCCTTAAGTATTAATGCTTCCCACCTACAGAGCGTATACTAATGCACATTATCTCTAATTCTCATGCTACCCTGCAAAACACGATATCCTCTTCCCTATTTTACAGATAAGGAAACTCAGAGTCACAGAAGTTAAATAACTTACTCAAGGTAACAAAGCTAGTCCAGTAAGTGCCAAAAACGTGATTCAGATTCATGTCTAACCCCAAAGCACAGCTCTTGTATAGCGTGGCACTTCCTCTCTCCACTCTGTTTAAAATCTTAACATGAAAACTCATCACCTCTTGGGATTTTCTGTGGCTTTTCTGGAATCATTTAGCCTTTTATCCTCGCACAGAAGATTATAATTATGAACAAGTAGAACATGGTATTCATGAGCAAGAAAAAATAATATCCTGCCCTTCATTTTTAACTTGTTAGAACTTTGCACACATTAGCTCATTCCATCGTCACAAAAATCATCTCAAATAGGATTGTATAAGTGCGTAAACTAAGGCACCGAGAAATTAAATGACTTATCCAAAATTCTTCATTCTTTTCTTCATCAAATTTATGAGACTTTAAGGCCCTCCTCTGTGAAAGTGTCCTTTCTCATAAGGCCATCAAGCAAAATGTAGAGAAAATATTCATACCACAAGATATAAGATGATAAATGTCTTAAGAATGATACAGAGCCCTGCAAAGGTTCTAAAGGAGGTTAGGAATGTTAAGGAAAAGCTTTATAAATGTAAGGCATTTGAACTGGATCACAAAGATTAAATAGGATATGTATATTCAAAGATGGGACGATCAGGGACACCTGGGTGGCTCAGTCAGTTAAGTGCACCTGACTTCCGCTGGGGGCATGATCCCAGGGTCCTGGGATTGAGTCCTGCATCTAGCTCCTTGCTCAGCAGGAAGCCTGCTTCTCCCTCTGCCTGCCACTCCCTTTGCTAGTGCGCGTGCTTTCTCTCGCTCTCTCTCTCTGATGAGTAAATAAATAAAATCTTAAAAAAAAAAAAAGATGGGAAGATCAACCAGTAAATTAGGGGCCAGAAAACACCCTGAATGTAGGCAAAAGAATCCACTCTCAAAATCATTCCCTGAAAATGTTCTGGTTGCTTTTGGTCACATAGGTACCAAAAAGAAAATTTTTTACCTAAATGTTTGAGTCCATAAATATTGGCTAAACATGAAAAAGGTAAACTTTTTAATTAACTATGGAAGAAAATTTAATGCCATCAAGAAAAAAAGGATAGACTTAAGTACTGGAACTCAGGTATAGTAACTCCTCATTCATTGCTGCAATAGAGCCTGGATGTAAAAGTCCCCACCAGAGGGGCACCTGGGTGGCACAGCGGTTAAGCGTCTGCTTTCGGCTCAGGGCGTGATCCTGGTTATGGGATCGAGCCCCACATCAGGCTCCTCTGCTATGAGCCTGGTTCTTCCTCTCCCACTCCCCCTGCTTGTGTTCCCTCTCTCGCTGGCTGTCTCTATCTCTATCAAATAAATAAATAAAATCTTTAAAAAAAAAGTCCCCACCAGTGTCTGACATGATGGCCAACGGCATGAGACTTAGTGGCTGACTAGAGGAAATGACTGAGCCATCTTATCAAACGCTGGCATGAGTTCAGCAAAATTACTCTAATTTTTTATATCTTTTAAATGAGATTAAGTTTTTGACCCAGGATGTGCCCACACCCACGGTAAAACGTAACTATGGGTACAGCAGAAGGAATTATGGTAATGTGTCAAATAAAATCTTTTTTTTTTAAAGACTTCATTTATTTGACAGAGATAGAGACAGCCAGCGAGAGAGGGAACACAAGCAGGGGGAGTGGGAGAGGAAGAAGCAGCCTCATAGCAGAGGAGCCTGATGTGGGGCTCCATCCCATAACGCCAGGACGCCCTGAGCCGAAGGCAGGCACTTAACCGCTGTGCCACCCAGGTGCCCCTGTCAAATAAAATCTTGAATTTTATTTATATTAGTATCTATATTAGTAGATACTACATGTATCTACTAAAGGTGAAACTGAGACTCAGGAGTTGGAGTATGTTACCACTAAGTGCAGGAAGTGCCAGGAGCAGGGACAGCTCTTTCTTTAATCTTAGACCAGTACTCTTTCTATTGCAGTACACTTTCTCTTTTTGGCAGATACAATTCTAATGTCAATAATCTCTCAATAAAGCTGGAAAAAAAATTTTTACTCTAGTAAATATATTTTGTCCAAGTGTTTAAATACAAAATCAAGTATAAACTGCAGAAATTTGTCCAGCAGTGTGTGAAAATAGTGCTTTTATAAAACAAGGGTTGCTTCACTCTACAGAAAAACTTTGAACTCAGAAATTCCAGGACTGCACAATTTGCTTTATTTGCATGACCTCCCAGGGCAGGGAGTCAGGGCAACTCAATGAACCCCAAGGTAATCAGTCAGATGAAGACTATACTTTCCCTATAAATCCCTTGGAATAAGTCAGAAAGCTGCTCTTTAGGCTGTACTCAAGAGGAAATATTTAACTAAAGTCAATAACTCCCCCAACCGCATCCTGGATCAATTTATTAGTTTAGATTTTAGGTTTAAAGAGTTCTCTGAAATCTCCCTCAAAGCTTAGTCATTTAAAATTTGACCATTGTCACCTTTTTGCCATATACAAAGATTGCTCCTACATGCACCTTGGATGATTTTCTTGTTTAATAACATGTCTCTCCTATCTTTAATTTTGGAGTACAAATTTTTCAATAATGTTATTTTATCTGCATTTTCAGCCAAAATTTGGTAAAGTTTACTTTATTTTCAAGCTTATAAGGTTTAAAATTACCTAGCTACACTTAGTATAGACATTATTGTGTACAGTTTCCATGAGGAAATGTAGCTATATATCTAATATTGATATTTTCTGCACAATAAATTAACAAAAATTTTTTGAGTAACTGATTATTGTGACCAATCATATTTTCAGAACTCTAAATCAGGTGAGTCCATCAAAGTTTGGAGCTGTGTTTCCTTGCTTATATTACCAGTTCCTACATAATACATAAGTATTAGGATTCCATAGATGTTTGTCAGCATTTTAAATATGAATTATCTTTGAGGGGTGCCTGGGTGGCTCAATTGGTTGAGTGTCTGGCTCTTGGTTTCAGCTTGGGTCATGAACCCAGGCTTGTGGGATCGAGCTCTGAGGTGGGCTCTGCACTCAGCGGAGAGTCTGCTTGAGGATTCTCTCTCTTCCTTTCCCTCTGCCCCTCACTCACTTGTGCACTCTTGCTCTTTTTCTCTCAAATAAATAAATAAATAAATCTTTAAAAATATGAATTATCTTTGAATATTCTCACTTGATAAAATGTTCTCTGTACCTCATCAATTTTAAGGTTGCTAGATTTACATTATATAATATTTGGAACACACTTTTTTAAAGATTCTATTCATTTATTTGAGAGAGCAAATGAGAGAGAGCGAGAGAGAGGGAGCAAGAGCCCAAGTGGGGGGGAGGGGCAGAGGCAAAGGGAGAAGGAGGCTCCCCGCTAAGCAGGAAGCCCGATGTGGGGCTCCATCCCAGGACCCCAGGATCATGACCTGAGCCGAAGGCAGACGCTCAACTGGCTGAGCCATCCAGGTGCCCCTGGAACACATTTTTATATTAAAAATACTCATTGATTATCTGAAATTCAAATTTAACTGAGTGTTCTGTATTTCATCTGGCAAGTCTATCAATTTATCCCAACAATATGCATTGAGTCTCTGACATATGTCAGGTGCTTGGCTAGGCAATGTTACTAGACAGTAGTGAAAGAAGTAGATGGGTTAAAACCTTCCTGGAGGTAGCAGTCTAACAGGGAAGACAGGCATTGAACCATCATGTACTTAATACATTTCAATGGCAAAAGTGCTATTAAAGTGAAGTTTGAGGGGCACCTGGGTGGCTCAGTCGGTTAAGCGTTGGATTCTTGGATTTTGGCTCAGGTCATGCTCTCAGGGTTGTGAGATCCAGCCCTGTGTTGGCTCTGAGCTCAGCTTGGGGTCTGCTGGAAATTCTCTCTCCCTCTCTCTCTGCCTCTCCCCCAGCCTCACACACACATAGGCATATACTCTCTCATATGAATAAATACAATCTTAAAAAAAGAGAAGTTTGAAGTAATGTAACAGAGGACCTGACCAAGTCATGGGCTAGAGAAGGCTCCTCTAGTCTAGAGGAAGACAATTAAATCAACATCTGAATAAGAAGGCCTTAGTGAGGTGAAGGGGTCAGGTGGAGGAGGGCCTTTCCCAGCAGTTAAAAACGCCTGTTCAAGGACTTTGGGAGAGGAAATAGTGCAGGAATTTTCTTTTCTTTCTTTTTTTTTTTTTTTAAGATTTTATTTATTTGACAGAAAGAGAGCAAGAGAGCATAAGCAGGGGGAGCAGCAAAAGGGGAGGGAGAAGCAGACTCCCCACTGGGCAGGGAACCCAGTGCAGGGCTTGATCACAGGATCCTGAGATGATGACCTGAGCCTAAGGCAGATGCTTAACCAACTGAGCCAGCCAAGTGCCCTGAGTGCAGGAATTTTCTGCATGAGAAAGAAGGCTAGCATGGCAAGGGGAGAGGTGGTGGGTCTAGCAAGGTTTTGTAGGTCCAGTAAAACATTTGCCTACTTGGCCCAAGTACAGTTGTAGGTAAGCAGTGGAGATTCAGAAATGAAGGTCAAGTCCTACCCTAAGAAACTCACTACGTAATGATTCAAAGGAATGAGGATAAAGAGGAAAAGGTAAGAAAACAAATTTGAATCCTGCTTTCAAGGAGCATGATTATAGATATCTTTGTGGTAGTAAATGTATTTCCAGACACTTCCAAAGATTTGTTATTAAACTTACACTGCTGTGCCTGCTCACCTGAACTGTAGTTATCTGCTGGGATGGTTTTGGAGGATGTTTGAATAGCATTTTTGAAATGTGGCAAGTCTGAGACTGAAAAGCCAGTAGAAATCCACTACTTAATTTCCTTGCAGTGAACTAGGTAAAACCCAACGTTATAGCAGTTATTTTCAAAGATATGTTTGGAAAAAGAATATTAAAACAAAAACAGAAAAACAAAACACAACAAAACAAAACAAGACACAAGCCCTGACTAGGTTAAGAACTTTCACCAAATACTAGCGTTGTATTTTAGCCTGGTTCTTCAGTTCCAGTGGCCACAAACTTCTCAGCATTACTCTAAATTTCTCCTTGTGTGGATTTACTGATAGAAGAGACATGACTACACCTTCTTTGTAGTGTGGAGTACAAGCTAAACTGCTTGTTTTTACTATGATTACAAAACAGGGACACTACCAATTTTGATACACCTTGGTATATAATTAAAAGCATCCGATGCTCTGAACTGCTACAAGTCTACCTTAATCCAAAGGTAATCCTAATACCAAATCCTAATACCAAATCTCCCAGATCTTAAAAAAAAAATGGAATTGCGTGAGAAATATTTCTGGAATTTGAGAAAAAATTGGGAAATGGGAATGAAGTGAATTGGGCTAAGAACGTCGTGTTACAAACAGCCAGTATCATTTTAATTTTTCCATCTAGTTATCTCAAGAAAGCGTATTATCTTTAACAAAATATTTCTGATACCAATATTCCTTGAAATACTAGTCTTTCAGTAAAGAGATCCCGGGATTTTACTTTACGAACGCCTTTGACATTCCGAACCGGAGTCAAGCGCTAACAGACAGCAAACACCATACCTAGAAGCAGCAAGTCTTGAGACAACCGAGAGCTAAGGGAAGGCGTGATTGGAAAAATCTCGCGAGAAGCACCGCATTCACTGTTTTTCGCGATATTTTGGTGCCCAGCCTTTTTCCTATCTCTCGCAGGATCACGGTTAATCTCGCGATATTTGGGAAGTTCCGTTGGGAAGATGGCGGCGGCCGGGAGCACCCTTCTCTTCTTGCCGCCGGGGACTTCAGACTGAGCCTTCCTGGGAACGGGGGCGACGGCTGGTGCCCTGCGTCCCGGGAGCCCGAACCAGCTTGGTTCCCTCGTTAGTGGTGGGGAAGGGCTTATCCTCTTGTGTAGGACTCAGGACCTTCCCACCGTCAGGATGAAGGCTCAGGGGGAAACCGAGGGTGAGTGACTTGAGGGGGAATGCAGGGGGCGGGACACAGTTTGGGGGAGCCAATCTGTGAAAGGAGTGGGGGGCCGATGCCTCCGCGGGGGCAACACTCCCGAGGTCGTGGAGTCCAGGAGGCGGGATAGCTTCTGACTGTGCCTTCCTTGGTGATGGAGGGCTCTGACTCTGGGGTAATGGGGGTTCTCAACTTCTGTGAAGGTTTCCTGCTTAGCTAGGGACAATTAGTTGGGCCTCAGGACATTTTTAGCCTAAAGTTAATGGAAGACCAGGCAAGTGAATCTAAAACCTGCTTACACCTCGTTTCAGAAGAGATGTCTAAATAATGATATTAAAGGATAATAATATAGAGCCGTGTGTCAAGTATTGGAGGATATTTTGGTGTGAGTGAAATGATTAGGACCTTATGATTTTAAAACCCAGTAGTTTCATAGAATGTCACAATGTTCAGATCTTGTACTCTTGTATATTTGTAAAGTGCGTTAAATTTCACCCTTTCAACGGCTGGACTAACTCACAACTGCTGAAAAACAACTTTTCTGTGGAACCTTATTAGATTCTCTAAAGTTCTACACTCTTAAATGCTTCCTTAGCATTTTGGATATAGTTCTGTTAATAGAGATCACTGTATTAACTTTTACCCATCCACCTTCTCCACTTTGACCTTTGTTAGATCCGGGACCTTGCCTTACTCATCATTGTGTAGTCCCTGGCACGAAAAGTGTTTGAGCATTCGTGTAAAGTACTTATCATCAGGCTTCTCGAGGAAAAGGGGGGTGGGGAGTGTATTTTAAAAGAGAGGAAGAAGAAAGATTTACTCCTTGGGTGACTGGTGAGTGTAAAATGGAAATTCGATGAGGCAAGAATTTTGACTAGTTTGCTCATTACTGTATCCCCAGCACATAAAATAATGCTTGAGCGAGTGAGTCTTGAAAGTGGAATTGTCAACAATGTGTCTAGAACTGTAAGCTGGCTGAAACAGCCCCCAAACCGGTTTTCCAGAAGATGAGGACATTGGAGGAGGGAATTTGAATCTTGATTTAGGAAATGTCACTGCCTTAACTCTGATTGCTGACATTCTATTCATCTTTCAATGCCAACATCAACTGTCAACCTTTTCTGTAACATCCCCAGGACTAATACTGAACTTCTTTTTTGCTTTTCAGTTATCAAGTGTCTCTGTTTTTAACAGCATATCTCATTTTGCTTTCTGTGATGGTTATTTCCACTTTAACTTACGCACACCCCGTCACAGATAATCATCTCAGACGTATTGTGTGTTTTTGCATTGTCAGTGGTCTCTAGAACAGGTCCTCGCTCATACTAAGAAGCATAAGAATTAGAGGAAGGATCAACTATATTTCAAAAGTAAAAATTTTAATAAAAATAAAAACTACAATTCAATAATAAAAGTAATAAAAATTCAGAAATACAAAATAAAAATAAACTAAATTTCAGTAATAAAGATTATAATTCAGTAATAAAAATTAAGAGGGCTGGAGAGCATAAGAGTTGTTCAGTCCAGGAAACTGAGGACTTTTCTACCTTTCTCTTACCTCTGCTGGAAACTCATCCTTTAGTCATTGACATATTCTCTATCCATGTAGTTTTAGTTTGAATTCAAACAGGAAAAATTAAAATGGCAAACACAGCCTGTTTTCTTGATAATACTTACACATTGATCTCTTAGAATTATGTCAAAAAATTAAGAAAGTCTGTATTTCACATTGAAAACCAACTAATTATAGTAAGGCCATGTTCAAACGTATGCTCTGCATATATCATGCAAGGGATTTATACATATCATGAAATGATTTTGTCACTAAACGTAGTCTTGATCCTGAAACATAATTAGAGGTGGTTTTTTTTTTGGTTTTCATTAAAAGACTGAATAGAAATCATTTATGTTCTATGGTGTTCATTTGATTAGACCCCAACTTCTGTGTCTTACTGTTATTAAATTATTTGTATATTTTGAAGTAAATGGTATTGAAAAATATTTTAACTGAGTTGTTACCAGGATGAAGTATGGGGGTTTCTTTTGCAAGAAAAACTGGAGGGTCTTGAAAGAAGAATTTCTAATGATGTTTTTTGATTTATATCATAGAGTCGGAGAAGCTGAGTAAGATGAGTTCTCTCTTGGAACGGCTCCATGCAAAATTTAACCAAAATAGACCTTGGAGTGAAACCATTAAGCTTGTGCGTCAAGTCATGGTGAGGATTATGCTGGTGGATAAAGTGTTGTGCTTAGATAATTATTTAATAAGCTAAGCTCCCTGTGTAGATTTTTTCAAACTAGTTACTATAGTGTGTCCTCAGTTTTTTGTTTGTTTATTTTATTATTTATTTATTTTTAAAGATTTTATTTATTTGATAGAGAGAGACAGTGAGAGGGAACACAAGCAAGGGGAGTGTGAGAGGGAGAAGCAGGCTTCCCGCCAAGCAGGGGGCCCGATGCGGGGCTCAATCCCAGGACCCTGGGATTATGACCTGAGCCGAAGGCAGACACTTAACGCCTGAGCCACCCAAGTGGCCCTGTTTGTTTAAGAGAGAGTGTGAGAGCACAAGCGGGCAGGGGGGTGAGGGGGGAGGTTCGGAGAGAGAGGGAAAGAGAGAATCTTAAGCAGGCCTCATGACCAGCACGGAGCCGGATGTGGGGCTCTATCTTATGACCCTGAGATCATGACCTGAGCCAAAATCAGGAGTCAGACCCTTAACTGACTGAGCCATCCAGGTGCCCTCAGCCACTTGATTCCAATGAGATAGTATTTTCCTTGTATCTATACTACTAATAGAGTTTGCAGTTGATTTTTTTTAAAGATTTTATTTTTTTATTTTTTTATTTTTTAAAGATTTTATTTTTTATTTATTTGACAGAGATAGAGATAGCCAGCGAGAGAGGGAACAGAGCAGGGGAGAGGGAGAGGAAGAAGCAGACTCCCAGCCAAGGAGCCCGATGTGGGACTCGATCCCGCAACGCCGGGATCACGCCCTGAGCCGAAGGCAGACGCTTAACAGCTGTGCCACCCAGGCGCCCCTAAAGATTTTATTTTTTGAAAGGGAGAGAGAGAGCACACAAGCAGGGGAAGCAGCACAGGGAGAGGGAGAAGCAGGCTGTCTGCTGAGCAGGGAGTCCAATGTGGGCCTTGATCCCAGGACCCTGGGATCATGACTTAAGCCGAAGGCAGATGCTTAACCAACTGAGCCACCTAGGCACCCTGCAATTGATTTTTTAAAAATATTTATTTATTTATTTATTTTAGAGAGAGGGCATGTGAGCATGAGGGGAGGGGCAAAAGGAAAGGGAGAGAGTGTCTCAGGCAGGCTCTGTGCCGGGCTCTCTCTGTCACTGAGATCATGACCTGAGCTAAAACCAAGAGTTGGATGCTTAACTGACTGCACCACCCAGGCACCCCTAGAGATTGCAGTTGATTCTTAATTAGCTTTACCTGTTCACTCTGTCTACCTTTTCCTCTATAGTACTACTTCCTGAGTCATTTACCAGTATGGGGAGCCCTTAAGTGAAAGTTAATGGAAGACCGGGGGGCAGGGCTTGGGGGTGGGTAGGGACTGGCTGTTAAAATTTCATCCATATGATTCCAGTGGTAGTCACATGATGTAGGAAAACTTTACTTCTGTGATTTGACCTGAGCAGTGGTTATATGGATGTGTTCCCTTTGTGATAATTCATAGATCTCTTCACTTAAGATTCATATACTTTTTTGTATATATGTTATACTTCAATGAAAGTGCCCCCTCCTCCCCACCAAATCTTACTTTGGGTCCAGAGTAAGTTCACTTTAGTAGATTTATTAGTGTTTAAGATGAACATATCAGTATAGCCCTAGCAAAAGAACTAAATTTGCTGTCAAAAGACCTATATTTGAGGTACTTACAATCTATGTGACTTTGGACAAATTACTGACTCTCTGAGTTTCCTCATCTGGAAAGTAGAGGCACACAATATCAGTTTGCTTTTCCACATAGTTTTGTTGTAAGAATCAAGTGAGATAATGGATATTACAGTGTTGTGTTGCTAAAAGATTTCTGTAGGGGTGCGTAGGTGGCTCAGTGGGATGAGCATCTGCCTTCAGCTCAGGTCATGATCCCAGGGTCCTGGGATCGAGCCCTGTGTCAGGGAGCTGCTTCTCCCTCCCTCTCTGCCTGCTGCTCCCCCTGCTTGTGCTCTCTCTCTCTCTGTGTCAAATGAATAAATAAAATCTTTAAAAAAATATAAAAGATTCCTGTAACTGTAAATTCGACAAATGCATGTATGTCTTCTGGTTGAGGATTATGTATATAGAATGTGGTTTTTTCTTTTGTGTTGTTTTGTTTAATGCATTAAATAAAAGAATGGCAGTTTTTCCAGTCTGGGGATTCAGAAGTCGTTACCAGGGAGCCATATTTTAGTTTGAAATATGTTCTGTAAATGATATTGTCATTAGAGAGATATCTTGAAATAGAGGAATTCCAGGTGGCTATTAAGACCCTCTCATGGGGAGCCAGTGTCTTGGTTTGGTTATCATAGCTTCCACGGTCTACTTCTCACTTTGCATATTCAGAAACCTAATTTTATTGGTGTATTAAGACTTTGAAAGTTTTCAACAACTGACATAGTAATAAAATCTCAGTAGACTAAAATGTAAATCAGACTGCCAATTTATTAATTTACCACAGAGGGTTTATCTTTCCACTTACCAAAATATTGGTATCCACTGTTCAGAGCAACCCCTTATCTGATCAAGGTATAGGGCAGCCTGATTATTAATTAATCAGATGTTTGTTTTGTGAAGGTAGAATTAGAACAAAGAGATGGATTTAGGGCATGGAAAAGCCTGAAAAACTATCCTTGTATCATAAAACTTTTCACATTTCTAGGGACTGGAATGTTGCACAGAGAGAAACTTCTTTGGATAGGATTAGAAAAACTGCCAAAGCTTTGGTCTTTGGGAGTCCCTTTTTCTGGACTACATATTCTGTTTCTTAGAATCAATCTGATTTTACTAAGGTTTGGTTTTATTTCCTAGATTACATGTGAGTCACCTTGTTAGATTTGGGAACTGCTAAATCTCCTGAGCCACCTCATTTAACTGGCTAAACTTAGGATGTAGTTACTTCTGCAGGAGGCTGATCTCATTTATTATATTTGATTCTTCCCTAATTTTTTATTCTTCCTAATCTAAAATAAGGTCTGGGCATACCTTTTTCTAGGTATATGGATGGATATGGATATGGATGTATATGGATAGGGAAGTATCCATGTTTATGAACTTTTCCTCTTGCGGATGAATGGACAGAGTAATAGGAGTCTATAGATTATCTTGAGTATATAGCGAATATAGAGTACATAGACTATAGCATTTGGTCTCTAGATTATCCTGAAATATTACTACTAGGAGAAGTACATTTACCTGAAACACTGTTGGCTTGGTTAATTTCTACCTTAAATGTTTTCCTACTTAATACAGGAGAAGAGGGTTGTGATGAGTTCTGGAGGGCACCAACATTTGGTCAGCTGTTTGGAGACTTTGCAGAAAGCTCTCAAAGGTTTGTGAACATGTTTGAAATATGCTTTCTTAAAACACCCAATTTTAAAAAGATTGTTTTATACTTACCCAAGAAATGTAAATTGAGACAGATCAACTTTCTGTTCTAGGTGTTGCTCTTGCTTTCACTATGGAGTTGAGATGAGCTCTTACCTGAACTTTTGAAACATTTATTTTTTTTATCTATTTTGGAGACTGGTAGAGATTCAAAAGATAATTTATGGAGGATAACCATAAGGGAGCAGGGGAAAGTTCTTTTTTTTCTTCACATGTTCTCTTCTAATTAACTCACAATAAGAAGATGGACATTTTCACTCTAATAAAAGATTTTTACATCATTTATGGACAGTGTTTTCAGGAAAGCAAATAAAAATTAAATCATGAGCTTAAATATTCATGCTTATAATTACTAGTTCTTTGTATTTTGGGGGGAAAAATTATAGTAAAAACAGATTTTACTCTGATCCATCACAAATGAACTTGATTCAGCTGAATATTGCTTTTTTCCCCCTTGGGTTTCCTTTGAAATCTCAAGTTTGAGAGTGGGTTCCTACAACCTTCATCGCCCCTTCTAACATTTCCTTCTCTCATGGTTAAGAATTCTTGTTTAGTTCATCAAAATGTAGAGGATCCCACTTTTCTTTCTTCCAACTCAACACAGAGCCTCAATGTTGAAAAACTCTGGTAGCCCTTCTCAGTCTGTGGAAATAACCATAGTATGTGGAGGCAGAGGCTGGTACTTTTTAAAAAAATTGTGGTAAAATATACATAACATAAATGTCACCATTTTTTTTAATTTTTTTTAAAGATTTTATTTTTTATTTATTCGACAGAGATAAAGACAGCCAGCGAGAGAGGGAACACAAGCAGGGGGAGTGGGAGAGGAAGAAGCAGGCTCATAGCAGAAGAGCTTGATGTGGGGCTCGATCCCATAACGCCGGGGTCACGCCCTGAGCCGAAGGCAGATGCTTAACCGTTGTGCCACCCAGGCGCCCCATAAATGTCACCATTTTAACCATTTTATTTTATTTTATTTCATTTTATTTTATTTAGTTTTATTTTTTAAAGATTTTATTTAGGGCGCCTGGGTGGCTCAGTCAGTTAAGTGACTGCCTTCAGCTCAGGTCATGATCTCAGGGTCCTGGGATCGAGTCCCACATCGGGCTCCCTGCTCAGCGGGAAGCCTGCTTCTCCCTCTGCCTCTGCTGCTCCCTGCTTGTGCTCTCTCTCTCTCTCTCTCAAATAAATAAATAAATAAATCTTAAAAGTAAATAAGGATTTATTTATTTATTTATTTATTTGACAGTGAGAGAGGGAACACAAGCAGGGGGAGTGGGAGAGGGAGAAGCAGCTTCCTGCTGAGCAGGGAGCCTGATGCAGGGCTCGATTCCAGGACCCTGGGATCATGACCTGAGCCAAAGGCAGTTGCTTAACAACTGAGCCACCCAGGTGCCCCAGACCATTTTAAATTATAGTTGAGTGGCATTCAGTACATTCACATTGTGTGTAGCCATCACCACCACTATCCATCTTCAGAACTTTTTCATCTTCCCAAGCTGAAACTCTATACTCATTAAACAGTAACTTCTTTCTCCCTCTCCTCAGCTGTTGGTAACCATCATTCTACTTTCTGTAATTTGTCTACTCATATAAGTGGAATCAAACAGTATCTGTCCTTTTGTGACTGGCTTTTCTCTTAGCGTACTGTCTTCAGTGTTCATTCATGTTGTGGCGGGTATCAGAATTTCCTCCTTCTTTAAAAAAGCTAAATAATATTTTGTATGTATATACCACATTTAATTTCTACATTCATCCATGAATGGACATTTGGTTTGTTTCCACCTTTTGGCTATAGTGAATGATGCTATGAATATTTAATTTTTTTAAAGATTTTATTTATTTATTTGTCAGAGAGAGCAGGAGCACAAGCAGCGGGGAGCGGCAGGCAGAGGGAGAAGCAGGCTCCCCGCTGAGTGGGACTCGACCCCAGGACCCCAGGATCGTGGCCTGAGCCCAAGGCAGATGCTTAACCGACTGAGCCACCTAGGCATCCCTTGAATATTTGTTTTTATGTTGGCTTGGTTTTGATGTTAATCATTCTTATTCTAGCATTAGAAGATAACGTGTGTCTTTTTGAAGTTAAAGATAACTTATCCCAAATGAGCAATGCAAAAGAGAGAGGAGAGAGGTTCAATAATTTTTTCAAATAGATCTTTTTTAAGTAAGCCCCCCGCCAACATGGGGCTTGAACTCAGGACCCCAAGGTCAACAGTCGCATACTCTACCGACTGAGCCAGCCGGACGCCCCTCAAATAGATCTTTTTTTTGACCCTTACTACTGCCTAGGTCACAGCTAAGTCTGAAGAACTTGTAGAAATTATAAGCATTTAACTATTGAATGTAATGGCTTGGAAGGATGGATATACTCCTTAGGATGTTTTGGTCCTTGAAGAATAAAATTTAAGTTATTTGGAGCATTTTGTGATTTCCCTTTTTTACCCTTTCCTAGTAACATCTTTACCAGCAATGACTGACCGCTTGGAGTCTATAGCAAGACAGAACGGGTAAGTAGTCTATCTCAGGCAGAAGTATTTAACTTAGTGTTGACTTTGGGTGGCTTTATTTATGTGTCTTCTATTAATTTTTGTTTTGATTTGTTCCTGCTAGACTGGGCTCTCATCTCAGTGCCAGTGGCACTGAATGTTACATCACGTCAGATATGTTCTATGTGGAAGTGCAGTTAGATCCTGCAGGACAGCTTTGTGATGTAAAAGTGGCTCACCATGGGGAGAATCCTGTGGTATGTGTTGTTGATATTTCACTGGAATCTGTGGGGTTTACTTAGGGACATTAATTTTAAAATGTATTGTTGGGGTTTGAAATAGCTTGGGTTTAGGTTTTTTCATGAGCCACTGTAGAGATGATGTGATGGGCTATAACATCAATAGCTTTAGAATTTAGAATAACATGGGTCCATCTC
This sequence comes from Ailuropoda melanoleuca, assembly GCF_002007445.2. Classification (NCBI taxonomy): domain Eukaryota; kingdom Metazoa; phylum Chordata; class Mammalia; order Carnivora; family Ursidae; genus Ailuropoda; species Ailuropoda melanoleuca. Next base: position 23,983,914 of record NC_048230.1, on the reverse strand, counting down.
TGACATCATCCAAAGGCTTTGACAAGTGGAGACACTAGAGGAATGCTTTCTATTTCATATCAACAAACATGAGCCGCAATTGAACAATAGGTTCTGGGGAGACAGAGTTCCTTAAAGTTCCTATCCTCAAAGAGCTAATAATCAAGGACAGATAATCTTATACATAGCTAATGTCTCTGAAAAAGCCTGTAATAGAGATGAATATTTAATGCGTGTAACCAGATAGCTGAATATGGACTCCAAGGATGGCATTAAAGGGAGGTCCTAATGTTTTAGACAAGCTACTCAAAGTTGATTCCTTTATAAACTAGTTCATATATTTTAATCTTTAATTTCCCACCCCAACCCCATGGTTTACTAAGTAGGAAGAAGATGCTTTTTGATATCTTAACATAAGGATTTTCTGTAGTTTTAATGTTTTTGTTATAAAGCATGTGCAGTTAACAAAAGAGAAAAACTTTTGAAGTCTTCAGAGGCCTTAAAGTAGTTTAAAGTTTTAATGTGATTTCTTTAATTTCAGAGCTGTCCAGAACTTGTACAGCAGCTAAGGTAAGCAAATGACATTTCTATTCCCTGGTACTGGCAGACAGTGCTGTTCTTTATAGCTAGTCTTGAGGGTGGTCAGAAGTTCCTCTCCTGAGGAATGTATTTATTGTCTTGGATCAAGATTTTTCAGAGTCTGTATTTGTTCACTTTCAGAATTGACTTAGCTTGGTTTCTTAACCTACTCTGTCTATCCCAGGGTTTCTCAACCTTGGTAGCATTGACAATTTGGATTGGAAAATTCTTTGCTCTAGGGGGCTGCCCCGTGCACTGTCGGATATTTAACTGGATCCTTGGTCTCTCCCCACTAGTTGCCAGTGGTATCTCCTGACCCATGACAATCAAAAATCTTTCTCGATACTGTCATATGTTCCCTGGAGGGCGAAATCACTTCTGGTTGAAAACTACCGATCTAACCGCGAAAATTCTGTGTGCAACAAAAATAAATAGAAACTAATTATTGAATCAGAGAAGACTTGAGAAAATTGAGTCTATACCATGCAAAGAACTTTTTTTCACTTTGAGAAAAATTGTTTTACATTTAAGGTATATGTGTGATAAATTCCCATCGTAGTAGAAGTGCTAGACTTGAAGAGTTTCTTAGCAGTTGATGACATTTCCCCCTGGATTATCCTTTCCTTTCAAATTGAGTGGAAATTTACTTTCTGGGATTTTGAGAAAGTCATTACATCAATTTTATGTCTTAAATATAGCAAAGTTCTCAGATACTACGTGGAGATGTCTTAAGATGTTAATATTGAGGAAATAAGTTTTATACTTGGTCTTTGCAGTGATCATTTTAATGTGTTCCTAGCCAAATGCACCAAATTTGAACCACCTTTTAAAAATTGCAATGCAACATAAAAACAGCCTTTTTATGAGTTCGTTGCATCAGTTAAGTCTAGCAAAGATGTGTTGCCAGGGTAGTCCAGAAAGCCAATATTTGTGGTTCTAATCGAGTAGGAAACTGCACCAATTTATGGACTGGTGGTGTTTTAAAGTCCATTTGTAAGGATGTTTTGAAGTGGGAAGCTCAGAAGTAATACTAGCCTTTTTATGCTATTTTTAGTCACTTTGTATAGATGATGATTTTAAGGTAGGGGGTATTTTTGCTGCTGCTCTTGTTTTGTTTTGTTTTACAGTCTTCGTGGCATTTGGGGCAGTAAGCGTTCAATATATGCTCAGTAAATGCCTGACCAAATATCCGACATTGTTAGGGCAATTTAGCTTTCAAGAGACTTTTTTTTTTCTTTTTTTTATGTTTGAAAAAAGATAACAGAGAATTAGAATTGTTGAGTTGTGTTGGATTCCTGAGCCTGCCCACAGAACCCAACTGACCAAGAATCCAAGGCTGAATATTGGGTTCTAGGAGGTGAGGGGTCTGGGTAGTAGTTTCTTTTTCCTTAGGCAGGTCTAGTCATAAGAACATTGTAGAATTTGAGGTTTGCCTCCACAGTACTCATCTCCTTTTCTCTAGGTCTTCTCTCTCTCTCTCTCTGAGTGTTCATTTTCTTCTCTGCTTTTAAAGATTTTATTTATTTATTTGACAGAGATAGAGACAGCCAGAGAGAGAAGGAGCACAAGCAGGGGGAGTGGGAGAGGAAGAAGCAGGCTCACAGCAGAGGAGCCTGATGTGGGGCTCGATCCCACAACGCCGGGATCACGCCCTGAGCCGAAGGCAGACGCTTAACCACTGTGCCACCCAGGCGCCCCTCTTCTCTGCTTTTAGGTTGCCAAATACATACATGCAAGTGTTCTGTCTTCCCAATTTATTTATTTCCATTTCTTCTCCAATCAAAAGTTTTTTTTTTCCTCACGACATCCAATCATCTGAGTTACATATTAAGAAGAAAAGAATATGATTTATTTAAACCAAGTCTCATTACTTAGGATGGAATTATTGGAGTATATGAATTATTAGGTCTTTTTGACTATCTTTTATAGTGCTTACGAGCATCTTCTCTAGATAAATGGGATAGAGAAAGGAAAACATTTCATATTCTTTTGCTACTTTTGATTGATTCTAGAAAACTTTGGGGGAAAAAGAGTAAAGCACATTATTAAAATTAGTTTTATGTAGCCATGATTTTTGGCACTTTGCATTAAGATTGAATAGTAATTGTATGTTTTATTCTCCTCCCTCTCCCCTGAACTCCTTATAGGGAAAAAAATTTTGATGAATTTTCTAAGCACCTTAAAGGTCTTGTTAATCTTTATAACCTTCCAGGGGACAAGTAAGTATTTTTAAAATTTTTTTTGCTTTTGTTGGGAAAATCAGTATAGATGTAAAAACCATTTTGTGCTTAGAAATTTGCCAAGTCTTTTGCCCTGTCTTAGTTTTGATTTCTTCTCATACTGACAACCCATAGCTTCCCAACTTTATATCTTTTGAAGGTATTTGAAATAAATATTTCTGTATTAATGGATATAATACTAAAAGAGACTATAATCCTTGAGATGTCTTCAATATATCGATTTTTAAGCTGAAAAGAAATTACTTGTTGTGGAACTGGCTCATCATTTTTATTTTTAACCTACCTGGGATTCTGTTAACTAGCTTAAACAGAATTGCCCTCCAAGCTATGTTTATGTTAATGTTTGTGTGTGTGTGTGTGTGCGTGTGTGTTTCAACTATTTAACTCTTGTTCTCTTCATCTACTTTCTAGCAAACTGAAGACTAAAATGTACTTGGCTCTCCAGTCCTTAGAACAGGATCTATCTAAAATGGCAGTTATGTATTGGTAAGACTGGCTAAGGTGTCAATTCTGTATGATCCTCTGGATACTTTGTTCTTAAAGTTTTTTATCTAGGGGGTTCCTAGGGTCCTATATTATCTTACAGATGCATATTATTATGTATTTTATCTGTATCGTATATCTTGTCCATCTCCTTTTACTTTCCAAATGATTGCATTCCATTTTCTCAGTATGTCTAAGTTGGTTGATATTTCATCAGTTTTATTTGAAGACTTGTCAAAACTGGCCTCCCATACAATAAATAACAGTATAGTTGTAATTTTTGTTCACCATATTACAAACTGGCTTATACTTGTAAATAATCTCTTTACCTTGAAAGTGAAATACAATTGCTACATATCCAGTTACAGGACAAGTTATTAAGACAGTATTCTAAGACTTTTAACAGCTTCTCATTAGCACATTGTGCACTAGTACCGTCAGGGCTTTAATACAAGCAAACATAGATCATTTGTCCCACAGGAAAGCAACCAATGCTGGTCCCTTGGATAAGATTCTTCATGGAAGTGTTGGCTATCTTACTCCAAGAAGTGGGGGTATGTGATCCTACTTTGCTTACTTTAAAATTTTTTTTTTTTTTTAAGATTTTATTTATTTATTCGACAGAGATAGAGACAGCCAGCAAGAGAGGGAACACAAGCAGGGGGAGTGGGAGAGGAAGAAGCAGGCTCATAGCAGAGGAGCCTGATGTGGGGCTCGATCCCATAACGCCGGGATCACGCCCTGAGCCGAAGGCAGACGCTTAACCGCTGTGCCACCCAGGCGCCCCTTACTTTGAAAATTTTTTATTCATTTATTTATTTATTTTTTAAAAGATTTTATTTATTTGTCAGAGAGAGAGTACAAGTAGGGGGAACAGCAGGCAGAGCAGGCAGAGGGAGAAGCAGGCTTCCTGCTGAGCAAAGAACCCGATGCAGGACTCCATCCAAGGGTCCTAGGATTGTGACCAGAGACGAAGGCAGACGCTTAACCAACTGAGCTACCCAGGCATCCCTTTTTTTTTTTTAAGATTGATTGATTGATTTGAGAGAGACAAAGAGCACGCGAGTGCGTGTTCAGGGGAAGGGGCAGAGGGAGAGGTAGAGACAAGCTCCAGCAGACTCCCCACTGAGCATGGAGCCGAGATCATGACCTGAACCAAAATTAAGAGTCTGTCGCTTAACCCACTGAGCCACCTAGGCACCCTAAAAAATGTAAAAATGTTTTATGTTAGTTAACGGGTCATTACATTTTTACCTTGGGTTTATAAGCAGAGGGAGAAAGTTACCAGTCACTTGTGTATTTTTAAATTGTTTCTAAGGTGTTAATACCTGCCTTCCCCCTGTTACTTTTTTTTTTTTTTTTAAGATTTTATGTATTTATTCGACAGAGATAGAGACAGCCAGCGAGAGAGGGAACACAAGCAGGGGGAGTGGGAGAGGAAGAAGCAGGCTCATAGCGGAAGAGCCTGATGTGGGGACTCGATCCCATAACGCCGGGATCACGCCCTGAGCCAAAGGCAGACGCTTAACCGCTGTGCCACCCAGGCGCCCCCCGTTACATTTTTAAATTATGAAGTAAATTATTGCACTAGACTCAATACTTACGCTTCCATCGTATTTCATAAGTTGTTTTGGAGCATGAGTCCTCTTACCTACGAAATTATCTTCTCATAAAAATGGGAACGTTTTTATTTGCAATTTACCTGATAAAAATAGTGATAAGTTTTATTTTGCGTAGGTCATTTAATGAACCTGAAGTACTATGCCTCTCCTTCTGACCTGCTGGATGATAAGACTACATCTCCCGTCATTTTGCATGAGAATAATGGTAAGACTCTAACTGAAAAGCAACTGAAGGTTTTTGTTCAGTGTTTTAAAAATACTTAAAATAATTTGAATGCCTGACCTGGTTGTGTATTTCCTGATTTGCTACTTCCTAATAAGTTTGCTGCTGTTCCTGTCAGATTTTACATCTGATTCTCTCTCTCTCTCTCTCTCTCTCACACACGCACACACACACACACACACTCTTAAGTATATACACATGTATGTGTACACATACATAATAATAAAAGCTTAACAGGTGCTTTGGAACAAGTGAATGAATGAAAAGGTATAAACCATTTGACTTGAAATAATCCCCTTTAATCATTACTTCAAAGGTGAAGAGATTAGCCAACTTACAATAATGAATTGTTACTATTTGCATTGTTAAAATTTTATTTCTCATTTGAAGAATGAGAAAGCCCAATGTAAGGCTTGAACTCACAACCCTGAGATCAAGACCTTAGATGAAATCAAGAGTCGGATGCTTTACCAACTGAGCCACCCAGGCGCTCCTCTATTTGCATTTTAATACACTAAAACAATGAGAAATGGCCTAATACCTCATTTGGTCCCCTCATAACTTTAGTCCTTGACTATCCTATAATCATAAATCTATTTAAGTGCATTCTGGAATTGTAGAAAATAATTAAGTGTTGGTAATGAGTCTTTAAGAATTTTTTTTTCTTTGGACTGCACTGTTTCCTGTATTTTGTTTTACTTACAGAAACATTGGTTGTAGAATGTAGCTTCCTGAATTTTTTCTAAGTGATATAGGTATTAGAGTATCTGATAAATGAGGGCTGACAAATTATGCAGAATTTAGCCTGCTTTTTGTTTTTAAAGGTTAAGATCCCTGTAATTTGTGTTATTTTGGAGAATACCGTTTTTCTTTCCTATTCTCAGTTCCTCGATCATTGGGCATGAATGCATCAGTGACAATTGAAGGAACGTCTGCTATGTATAAACTCCCAATTGCACCATTAATTATGGGGTCACATCCAGTTGACAACAAATGGTAAGTTAAGTATAATTCTAGCAAAGTTCATTTTTTCAACTTCAAGGCCAGTATGAAACAAGTATTACTTTGACTTGCTTCTTTCCTCACTAGACTTTCTAGGGATTGGCTTTTTATTTCATTTTATCCATTTAATTTCTCTTTTCAATATCTATTTTGAATGTTCCTCTCTGAAGTCTGCTTATAGAACAAATTGTCCTGAGAGAAAGAGAAGAACTATACTAATTCCACTGGTTTAATGACTGCTTCTTTTTTTCTTATGTTGATCATGGGGCTTCTGTTGACTGGAGTAATAACTAGAGACTCAAGATAGATGCTTGATTAAATACTTTAGGATTAATAAATAGAATGTTTTGGAACTGGGGGAAGAAAGTTGAAAGAGTAAACTTTTTAAGATTTATTTATCATTTATTTATTTGAGAGAGCATGCATGCACGCACTCGAACAGGGGGAGAGGGACAAGTAGACTCCACACTGAGCACGGAGCCTGACGCTGGGCTCCATGCGGAGCTTGATCCACGGCCCTGAGATCCTGACCTGAGCCGAAATCAGGAGTTGGATACTTAACCGATTGAGCCACTCATGAGCCCCAAAGTGAACTTTCTTTTAAACATTTTATTTATTTATTTATTTATTTGTTTTAAGTAATCTCTACACCCAGTGTGGGGCTCAAACTCACGGCTGCAAGATCAAGAATTGCATGCTCTACTGACTGAACTAGCCACGTGCCCCAAAAGAGTGAACTTTGATAGGCTTTTGTTAAATGATACGGACATGCCTAAGAATGGGTGTTTAGATTTTTCATTTTTATATCAAGTCAAAATCCAACCCACCCCCTTCTTTTTTTTGAAGGACTCCCTCCTTCTCCTCCATCACCAGTGCCAACAGTGTTGATCTTCCTGCCTGTTTCTTCTTGAAATTTCCCCAGCCAATCCCAGTATCTAGAGCATTTGTTCAGAAACTTCAGAACTGCACAGGTGAGTTTTAAGCATCAAGAGCTAATTCTTGTTAAAAATGTGAAAAACAAACTTCAAATTCAGATGATCTTAGACCTCTTTCAGTCTTGGCCTCAAAAAAGTACTGATGGGTATAAATGTCATGGTGCTTTGTACTAGTAAATACTTAGTAAGTACTTTTTCAATAAATGGATGAATGAAATAGAAGTCATGAAGAGAAAACTGAGCTATCAATATTTTGATGTTATTTTGATCATTATGTTCATTCTTGTTTTTCCAGGAATTCCATTGTTTGAAACTCAACCAACTTACGTACCCCTCTATGAACTGATTACTCAGTTTGAGCTGTCAAAGGACCCTGACCCCATACCTTTGAATCACAACATGAGATTTTATGCTGTAAGTAAGGCTCCATAGATTGTTGTAGGTTATATTTGAACCCAGGATCAGAATCTTCCTTCATAGGATTACTGAGGTCAGAAACATTCTTTTGGACTACTGGATCATATCCTAGTTCCTCATTCAGGCAGGAAATTACACAAATTTCTGAAACATACTTCAGAAAAAGAGCATGAGGTTCCAAGTCAGGAAGTAACAATGTACATTTCATGGCCAAATTTTCAGATGAAAGTCTCTTAACGGTATCCTGAACTTTTATAAGTTTGTAAGTAGATGTTAAGAATTCTTAATGTTGAAGTCTTTCAAGTGTCATGAGCTTATAATCTGAAAAGGTCCTTCAAGTACATACAGAGAAGAAAGTGCTAGAATGAATAAATTAAGGAAGGTTCCAAAACCTCATCTGGACTTGAATTTATTTAATGCTTGAGGATAGTCTAGACTAAAGTAGACGTTCCCAAATTCTGACTGTTGCAGTTAAATTTACAAGGTGTTTTACTAAAAATACAGATTTTGCACTTATAGTTTTAGGGGCCTATTTTATACAGATTTCTGAGGTAATTTTGTTCATTAGGTTAGGAAACCACTAATAGAACATTTATAGAAAAGGGGTCTCTTCAGCGAAGTGAGTAATTGGCATTTATAACATCGGCTGACCGAAGAATTCACTGTGGAGTTTAATTATTCACTGAGAAACTGCTGCTGATTTTTGGGGAATAGGGGTTTTTCCCTGGATATTTTGTGGTTGGAGCGTGATTGGTTAGTAAATAGTGTTCATTTCCTTTGTTCTTTTTGCCCAGGCTCTTCCAGGTCAGCAGCATTGCTATTTCCTCAACAAGGATGCTCCTCTTCCAGATGGCAGAAGTCTACAGGGAACCCTAGTTAGCAAAATCACCTTTCAGCACCCTGGCCGAGTTCCTCTTATCCTAAATCTCATCAGACATCAAGTGGCTTATAACACCCTAATAGGAAGTTGTGTCAAAAGAACTATTCTGAAAGAAGGTACTGCCTTTCCTTTTGATACACTTACTGGCAAATGGAACCTGTTTGCTCTCATGGTTTTCTAATTTATTGGCTTATCATATCTCCTGTGGAGCTTTTATAACTGGTTTCCATTTGCAAGTGAACTGAATTAGAACCTCAGTGGGAGGAGTTGGGAATCTAGTTTAAGCTCCACATATAATTATGATGGAACTAATCCATAAATTGGCATTTGGAAACCACTGGTTTTTTGCAATGGACTTAACTCTTTTTCTATGTACAGTGATATAATTAGGTACCTACAGGCCTGAACCTTACAGCAGGTATAGAAGGTAGAACTTGGGATGCTGTGGGAAGAGATGATTTCCTTCCTTCCTTCCTTTTCCTTCTTTCCTTCCTTCCTTTTTTTCCCTTCCTTCTTTCCTTCCTTCCTCCCTCCCTTTTCTTTACTCCCTCCCTTCCTTTTCTTTCCTCCTTCCTTCCTTTCCTTTTCTTCCTTTCCTTTTTTCTTTCCTTCCCTTCCTCCTTCCTTCCCTTTCTTTCCTTTTCTTTCTTCCTCCCTTTCCTCCTTTCTTTCCTTTCTTTTCTTTCTTGTCTGTCTTTGTTTCTTAATCTCTACACCCAATGTGGGGCTCTAATTCATAACCCTGAGATCAGGAGTTGCATGCTCTGCCAGGTGCCCCAGAGACGATTTCTTGAGATTTAAATTTTGGGTGGTTAGAACAGTGCTTCCCAGCTTTTAGTCTTGCCTGAGTATGTTTCCTGTCCCCATTCTTTGGGGAACTTAAGCATATAGCTTAAAAAGGGGTAAGACCCATGCCCTTTTCTTTTTCTTCCTAGATTCTGGAATGCTGATATTTTTCAAACACAGTTTGCTGCTAGAATCCCTGATGAGACTTTTGGCTGCTCTAATTAACTGTAGTTAATTTTTTACCTTAGTTGTAAAGCACTTCAGTAATAGAGATGTATTAGTGCAAATGGCAGGCAAAAAGAAACAAGGAAGGCAAATCAGGAGATCTCTGTTTTGAGAATAAGAATTGCTTTAGAGGGGTACTTGGGTGGCTCAGTTGGTTAAGCGTCTGCCTTCAACTCAGGTCACGATCCTGGAGTCTCAGGATCCAGCCCCATGTTGGGCTCCCCCAGGAGCCTGCTTCTCCGTCCCCCTGCCCCTTTCCGCTGTGTTCTCTCTCTCTTGCTCAGTCTCTCAAATAAATAGTAAAATCTTAAAAAAAAAAAAAGCTTTAGAAATGAGAAATTTTAGAGAGAGTAATGACACTGATCGTGTGCCAGTGTGCTTATGGCCCTTCTATTTCATGTATTTGAATCCTGGAAGAATTCTCCAAGTAGTTTTCAGGGCATCTGGAAATTAGTTTTTGTAAGATAGTTATGAAGTTAGTCCTGCGAGATGTGTGATTTTTCCCAAGAAAGTGTGTGATCCTTGTCTCTGGGCTGCCAGCATGTTTGGTTTAGGAACCTATAATGATAGTTAGATATTATATGTGTATTTGGCATAAGAATATCATTTTATTTATTTACTTATTTTACAGATTTATTTTTTTATTTTAGAGAGGGCGCAAGCAGGGGGATGGGCAGAGGAAGAGGGAGAAAAAATCCTCAAGCAGACTCCCTGCAGGACCCTGAGATCATGACCTGAGCTGAAATCAAGAGTTGGCCGCTTAACCAACTGAGTCACCCAGGCACCCCAAGGATATGATTTTATTTTATTTTTTATTTTTTTAAAGATTTTATTTATTTATTTGACAGAGATAGAGACAGCCAGCGAGAGAGGGAACACAAGCGGGGGAGTGGGAGAGGAAGAAGCAGGCTCATAGCGGAAGAGCCTGATGTGGGGCTCGATCCCATTACGCCGGGATCACGCCCTGAGCCGAAGGCAGACGCTTAACCACTGTGCCACTCAGGCGCCCCTATTTTATTTTTTAAAAAGATTTTATTTATTTATTTGACAGAGAGCACAAGCCCGGGAAACAGCAGGGAGAGGGAGAAGCTGGCTCCCCGTGGAGCAGGGAACCTGATACAGGGCTCGGTCCCAGGACTCTGAGATCATGACCTGAGCTGAAGCAGACGTTGAACTAACTGAGCCACCCAGGTGCCACCCCAAGGATATAATTTCAGATTATAGCCCCTACATCCACACTTACCAAACTATGGGCCACATAGCTCACGTCTGCAAATACTGATAGAAAGCAGGGTTTATGGCAGTGGTTCTGGATGTCTTCTTATCAAATAGAATGAAAAACTCTTGGCCACATTTATTTTCAGAATTCACTTTCAAGGCAAGGCATTTATATCTGTCAAAATCTTTAACAATTTAGGGATTAAATGGTCTTCATTTTAGAAAGTGGAAGTTCAGTTACTTCTTTGTTTTGGAGTATTTATAACATAAGCTGACATTTTTTGGAATTTGATTCCTTCTGTCACCTGTGAATGATATAGTAGGTTTTACGTGTAAAAAGTGTGTGGGATTGGAGTGCCTGGGTGGCCCCGTCGTGTGCCTTCAGCTCAGGTCACGATCCCAGGCTCCTGGGATCAAGCCCCACCTCAGACTCTGCTCAGCAGGGAGTCTGCTTCTCCCTCTCTCTCTGCTCCTCCCTGTTTGTGCTCTTTCACACTCTCTGTCAAATAAATAAATAAATATCTTAAAAATAAATAAATAAAAGTTGACTTAACTAAAAAAAAAAATGTGTGGGATTTAGTTTCTAAGGAGACAGAGAATTTCATTCTGTTTACTTAGGGATTATTATTTACTAGTGTCTAGTCTTATAGTTGGTTGATTATTTTATGATCCTTTTCTTTGCCTTTTAGATTCTCCTGGCCTCCTCCAATTTGAAGTGTGTCCTCTCTCAGAATCCCGTTTCAGCGTATCTTTTCAGCATCCTGTGAACGACTCCCTGGTGTGTGGTGAGTTGTGAGGGGGCTAGCAGTTTTCTCAGGGCAGTGATTTGGTCCCTTTATCTTCTTTTTGAAGTCAGAAGCTGCATTTCTCTCAACTCCTATACATTTTGTCTTTCAGTGGTAATGGATGTGCAGGACTCAACACATGTGAGCTGTAAACTGTACAAGGGGCTGTCAGATGCACTCATCTGCACAGATGACTTCATTGCCAAAGTTGTTCAAAGGTAGCACTGGCCCTTTTCCATCAGAGTCCCATTAAGGGGTGTATAAGGAACACTGTTTTCAGTGTTACACTGAATGGAAATTTAGGAGGAAAGCATTTAGTCACTGCTTTGAATTCATCTTTCTCTGCTTTGGGATTCAAAAGCAATGTGAGCTTTGGTTTTTTAAATATCATTATGAGAGTAATAGGAAATAAGGTAGGTAACTTTAGGTCTAGTATTAGGGTTCTTTTAGGAGGGAGACAGCTGAAATAAGATGTAGATTTTATTATTTTATTTACTTTGCATCATTTTTTAACATATGTAATATGTCAAATGGTGGCATGTGGGAAGATACTTAAGCCAGTTAGCTTCCCAGGAACATTAATACGTAATTTTGAAATTTTTCTAGATTTTTCTAATACGCAATTTCTAGATTTTTCTAGATTTTTCTAGGTGCTTGTGGCCTGTTTTTTAAATAAATATTATTGGAACACAGCCATGTCTCTTCATTTATATATTGTCTGTGCCATTTTTTTTTTAAGATTTATTTTTTTAGAGCAAGAGAGTGTGTGGGGTGGGGAGGGGCAGAGGGAGAGAGAGAGAATCTCAAGCAGACTCCCTGCTGCATGGAGAGCCTGATGTGGGGCTTGATCTCAGGATTCTGAGATCATGACCTGAGGTGAAATCATGTCAACCGATTGAGCCACCCAGGTGCCCCTATATATTGTCTGTGGTGCCTTTTGAGCTAAGGTGGCAGAATAGTTGGACAGAAATCATGTATCTTCAAAAGCCGAAAATATTACTATTTGGTCTTCTAAGAAAGGTTGCTAAAATGTTCTAAAGTGTTTTTGAAAATAATATTGTTAAATTTGTAAGATAAAAAGTGCTTTGCTTTAAAATAATCAAGATTTTATATCAATAATAGCATCTTTCACAGTATAGCTTTGGGATGATCTAAGCCATTAAGGTTTAGAATTTGATGGTTCAAGATATTATTGTAGTGGTTCATTAAGATAAATAGCATATCCCATTAATCACATGTGAAGCCCCAAAAGAGAGGCATTTTCTCACTGAGTTCATTATTACCAGTTTCTTTTAGTTCAGTATTATGACATCTAATTTGGACTCTTGTTTATGTTTGTGATTGGTTTTTGGTAGTGCTTCCAAAGAGGTTGAGATTGCCTGCTGGAGCAGATTCTTTTTAGAAAGAATTTGCCCGAAGGTCTGGCATTTTGTAGAACTATCTCTGCCTCTTGGGTTATTTGCCTTACCTGAAAATTGCCTACTGTAAACCTCTGAGGGCATATCTGAATCTCAGGTAGAATTAAACCCTGTTTTCCCAAATAAAAATTGTTTTCATTCAGCAGCTAATACACTGCTAACTTTGTTTTTTCTATCTCATCTTACAGATGTATGTCCATCCCTGTGACGATGAGGGCTATTCGGAGGAAAGCTGAAACCATTCAGGCCGACACCCCAGCACTGTCCCTCATTGCAGAGACAGTTGAAGACATGGTGAAAAAGAACCTGCCCCCGGCTAGCAGCCCAGGGTATGGCATGACCACAGGCAACAACCCAATGAGTGGTACCACTACACCAACCAACACCTTTCCGGGGGGTCCCATTACCACCTTGTTTAATATGAGCATGAGCATCAAAGATCGGCATGAGTCGGTGGGCCATGGGGAGGACTTCAGCAAGGTGTCTCAGAACCCAATTCTTACCAGTTTGTTGCAAATCACAGGGAACGGGGGGTCTACCATTGGCTCGAGTCCGACCCCTCCTCATCACACGCCGCCACCTGTCTCTTCGATGGCCGGCAACACCAAGAACCACCCGATGCTCATGAACCTTCTTAAAGATAACCCTGCTCAGGATTTCTCAACCCTTTATGGAAGCAGTCCTTTAGAAAGGCAGAACTCTTCTTCCGGCTCACCCCGGATGGAAATATGCCCGGGAAGCAACAAGACAAAGAAGAAGAAGTCATCAAGATTACCACCTGACAAACCCAAGCATCAGACTGAAGATGACTTTCAGAGGGAGCTATTTTCAATGGATGTTGACTCACAGAACCCTATCTTTGATGTCAACATGACAGCAGACACGCTGGATACGCCACACATCACTCCAGCACCAAGCCAGTGTAGTACTCCCCCAACAACTTACCCACAACCAGTACCTCACCCCCAACCCAGTATTCAAAGGATGGTCCGACTATCCAGTTCAGACAGCATTGGCCCAGATGTAACTGATATCCTTTCAGACATTGCAGAAGAAGCCTCTAAGCTTCCCAGCACTAGTGACGATTGCCCACCCATTGGTACCCCTGTTCGAGATTCTTCAAGTTCTGGGCATTCTCAGAGTGCCCTCTTTGACCCTGATGTCTTTCAAACCAATAATAATGAAAATCCATACACAGATCCAGCTGACCTAATTGCAGATGCTGCTGGAAGCCCTAGTAGTGACTCTCCTACCAATCATTTTTTTCCTGATGGAGTAGATTTTAATCCTGATTTGTTGAACAGCCAGAGCCAAGGTGGTTTTGGAGAAGAATATTTTGATGAAAGCAGCCAAAGTGGAGATAATGATGACTTCAAAGGATTTGCATCTCAGGCACTAAATACTTTGGGGGTGCCAATGCTTGGAGGTGATAATGGGGAGACTAAGTTTAAAGGCAATAGCCAAGCTGACACAGTTGATTTCAGTATTATATCAGTGGCTGGGAAGGCTTTGGGTCCTGCAGATCTCATGGAGCATCACAGTGGTAGCCAGAGTCCTTTATTGACTACTGGGGACTTAGGGAAAGAAAAGACTCAAAAGCGAGTAAAGGAAGGCAATGGCACCAGTAACAGTAGTCTGTCAGGGCCAGGATTAGATAGCAAACCAGGGAAGCGCAGTCGAACCCCTTCTAATGATGGTAAAAGCAAAGATAAACCTCCAAAGCGGAAGAAGGCAGACACAGAAGGGAAGTCTCCGTCTCACAGTTCTTCTAATCGACCTTTCACCCCACCTACCAGTACAGGTGGATCCAAATCTCCAGGCAGTTCAGGAAGATCACAGACTCCCCCAGGTGTTGCTACACCACCTATTCCCAAAATCACTATTCAGATTCCTAAAGGCACTGTGATGGTGGGCAAGCCCTCCTCCCATAGTCAGTATACCAGCAGTGGTTCTGTGTCTTCCTCAGGCAGTAAAAGCCACCATAGCCATTCTTCCTCCTCTTCTTCCTCATCTTCTGCTTCCAACTCAGGCAAGATGAAAAGCAGTAAATCAGAAGGTTCATCAAGTTCCAAGTTAAGCAGCAGTGTATATTCTAGCCAAGGGTCTTCTGGATCTAGCCAGTCCAAAAATTCATCACAGTCTGGGGGGAAGCCAGGCTCCTCTCCCATTACCAAGCATGGACTGAGCAGTGGCTCTAGCAGCACTAAGATGAAACCTCAAGGGAAGCCATCATCACTTATGAATCCTTCTTTAAGTAAACCAAACATATCCCCTTCTCATTCAAGGCCACCTGGAGGCTCTGATAAGCTTGCCTCTCCAATGAAGCCTGTTCCTGGGACTCCCCCATCCTCTAAAGCTAAGTCCCCCATCAGTTCAGGTTCTGGTGGTTCTCATATGTCTGGAACTAGTTCAAGCACTGGCATGAAGTCATCTTCAGGGTTAGGATCCTCAGGCTCATTGTCTCAGAAAACTCCCCCATCATCTAATTCTTGTACAGCATCTTCCTCTTCCTTTTCCTCAAGTGGCTCTTCCATGTCATCCTCTCAGAACCAGCATGGGAGTTCCAAAGGGAAATCTCCCAGCAGAAATAAGAAGCCGTCCTTAACAGCTGTCATAGATAAACTGAAGCATGGGGTTGTCACCAGTGGCCCTGGAGGTGAAGACCCAATGGATGGCCAGATGGGGGTGAGCACAAATTCTTCTAGCCATCCTATGTCCTCCAAACATAACATGTCAGGAGGAGAGTTCCAGGGTAAGCGTGAGAAAAGTGATAAAGAAAAATCCAAGGTTTCCACTTCGGGGGGTTCAGTGGATTCGTCTAAGAAGACCTCAGAGTCAAAAAATGTGGGGAGCACAGGTGTGGCAAAAATTATCATCAGCAAGCATGATGGGGGTTCTCCCAGCATTAAAGCCAAAGTGACTTTGCAGAAACCTGGGGAAGGTAGTGGAGAAGGGCTCAGGCCTCAGATGGCCTCTTCCAAAAACTATGGCTCTCCACTCATCAGTGGTTCCACTCCAAAGCATGAGCGTGGCTCTCCTAGCCATAGTAAGTCACCAGCATATACCCCCCAGAATCTGGACAGTGAAAGTGAGTCAGGCTCCTCTATAGCAGAGAAATCTTATCAGAACAGTCCCAGCTCAGATGATGGTATCCGACCTCTTCCAGAATATAGCACAGAAAAGCATAAGAAGCACAAAAAAGAAAAGAAGAAAGTAAAAGACAAAGATCGAGACCGGGACCGGGACAAAGACCGGGACAAGAAAAAATCTCACAGCATCAAGCCAGAGAGTTGGTCTAAATCACCCATCTCTTCAGACCAGTCCTTGTCTATGACAAGCAACACAATTTTATCTACAGACAGGCCCTCAAGGCTCAGCCCTGACTTTATGATTGGGGAGGAAGATGACGATCTTATGGATGTGGCCCTGATTGGCAATTAGGAACCTTACTTTTTAAGACAAAAATGGCCAGAGAAAAACTAATAAGTTTATAGGCAAACCACCATAAGGGGTGAGTCAGACAGGTCTGATTTTGTGTTCAAGAATCTTAAATGGCATAGCTTTGACACTGAGCTGGGTGAATTTAGAAAGGCATAGCCAGACCCTACCAAGGAGACCATAGGGTTTGATTCTGGTTACCAAGAATCACTTTTTCCTTTGCCAGAGGAAAAAAGAGAAGAAAAAAAAAGTTAAAATACTTGCATATGAAAGGGAGGGGGTGGGGGGGCATAGGGAGAGGGAAGGGTGGGAAACAGTTTTGTGGGAAATATTCATATATATTTTTTCTCCCTTTTTCCATTTTTAGGCCATGTTTTAACTCATTTTAGTGCATGTATTTGAAGGGCTGGGCAGCAAATGAAAAAGCAATACATTCCTTGATGCATTTGCATGAAGGTTGTTCACTTTGTTTGGATAGTTGTCCATTTGAGGCATGGGCAAATGAAGGACTTTGGTCATTTTGGACACTTAAGTAATGTTTGGTGTCTGTTTCTTAGGAGTGATTGGGGGAGGGAAGATAATTTTAGCTATTTATTTGTAATATTTTAACCCTTTATCTGTTTGTCTTTATACAGTGTTTCTAATTCTATGAGGTTCAGGGTTCAAAGTGATGGGAGGTGGAAGAGCAAGGCTTATTTGGTGGTAGGGAGCCTGTAGCTTGTGCTGGTACTGTAGCATTAAGCCCAAACAGATTAGTCAGAGTCCACCTTTGGAGTTAAGTAGAAAAACCAAAATGGTATTTTTGTTTTAGGAGGTTTATCATAGGGTTCAGACATCATAGGAATATTAGGACTTACCTCCCTGTGGAGGTACTGATTTATAGTCTCTTTGTCCTTTAATAAAGGCTGGGCTGGCTTTTTGGGATGTAAACATGTTTTCAGATGCAGTTAGGTTTAATGTACAGCCTCCCTGATCCAGTGGCATGAAAACCATTACAGAATTAATAGTTCTCCTATTTCCACAATGTGCCAAAAGTCCACATCCCAGCATTTTGTTTGTAGGAGAACTGATGCCATTCCTGAGAGCTGGGCTCCTTGTTTCTCTGCATCACATGGAGAAGGAGTCCAGACTTCAATCTCTCCACTGTATGCTCCCTTAGATAAAACAGTAAAAAATTTGCAGCCATAGTTCACTTAAAACAATTTCAAGCTCACTTGAAGTAATGGGGGCCTGGAATGCTAGGTGGGCATGAAGATAAACCCTTGCTACTATGTAGCAACCCAATTGGACCTTTTTGGAGGAATAGGTCTGAGTCTGGATTCTGGGGGACATCAATAAGAAGCCCTTCTCATAAATATAGAAATCCAGGAGACCATTTGAGTGCAACACAAGTTCTCAGTATTTGGAGGGTCCTCTCAAAATTCTGCGGCCTTACTTTGATTTTGACACCTGCACTGTGCCATTCCTGATGATTCCATTCAGGATCTGTATCAGCAGGACGGGGCACAGTCCCCAGCACAACTCTTCTGGATTAAAAAAAAAAAAAAGAAAGAAAAAAAAAGCCAGATGATTCATTTGTGTGTGTGTGTGTGTGATAAATGGAGTGACTTCATCAGATATTGAAGAAGATTTCTATATTCAGCTCTTTCTGCAGGTTGGAGTTAGCATAGAGTTGGAAAATCAGCTTTGGCGTTCTTTCCTGACTGTCTCTGATTTCCTCTAGTGTTCTCCTTTTTCTGGTCATCAGCTCTCAACAACTCTGCCACTTTTGTGTCCCAAGGTAATAAGAAGTAGGAAACGAAACATTGCAAAGTGGAGCAAGAAAAGTTATCGGTTACCGTATCAGAGTCAAATGTCTTGGGTGACACTAAGGAGGACATGGGCAAGGTGATACCAGAGTGCTTTTATCTTGTGATGCTGATACAGTAGCAGCCTCTCAGACATATAACCAGGTTGGATTTCTCACAAGTTTCTCAACCTAGTTTTGAATCCTACCCCATTGGTTTCTGCAGAGAAAAAAAAAAAAAGTTACGTGGTTTTTAAGTTTGTTCTGGGTGGGGAAAATCTTATGGGGAATGTACTACATATCAGGGGCTCAGCTTCCCCAAGCAGAGCCAACAGATACCAAAATGAGTAAACTGGGAAGCTTTTTCTCTCTTTCTGTCTTCATCCCAGATCAAAGAATCCCGAGTTAGGATCTGGATGAAGGATA
>NC_048230.1:23947972-23960472 GCF_002007445.2 Ailuropoda melanoleuca | reverse complement strand
GAAGGCATGAAATTGTAAGACGGTGAGACAAAAGTTTTAGGAAACTTGCCCACTAGGTGCTGAGGGTGAAATTGTTATCTAAAGGTCTTCAGTTTAGTCTATTCCTTGGTTTCTTTTTATGCTTATGGGGAAAATATTTTAATTTATCCACAAAGATCTAGCCAGAAAGTGTTGGGGAGAAGTTTAAATTCAGAGCTCTACGATATTGTTGGAGATGAGGAGTGGAGAAAATCTAGAAATTGGCCTCTTCAGAGTCTTCATATTTAATGTAATCGTAGGAAGAAAATACTACAGTGTATGTGATTTGGTGTTTAACAGAACTTTAGGTTGCCTTAAAGTAGAGAGAGCCAATAAGCTTAATTTAGGGAGCTTTCATCTTCAGTACTTCTGAACTATAAAAGTCCAGACCGTCATTAAAATTACTGAGTGAACTTTTAGCAGTTAACAGGAATCTTGAAAGAGAAACCCAAATACTAAAGATCCTTTTGGGGGGATAGCCTTTTGCCATTGAAGTCTGCTCTTTATTATTTTGCTATTTTCTTTTAGATTGAGTTACAGTTGGAAGGAGTTCTTTTGTAGTACGTGTTTTAAAATTGCATTGCTGCATCCTATTTTTGTAATTATCTTATATTTTAATTTGTAGTTTACCTGTAATGGTGGTACTATCATAATAAAATTTATTGCTTTGTTAAGTATATCTATTTACCTTAAACTAAACCAATTGAAGGTTTCTAAAGGTGTCTGATATGATAAAGAAAGAATAAGAGGGGATTAAAAAACCCTCCTTCTACAGTATTCATGATTAGCTTTTGGTTTATAAATAAACATTTTACTCTTTTATTATGATATGAAGTGGTCCACGCCAGAACACAAATGGGAAAGGCTGGAAATGATATGTGTTAATGAGTTTAATTATCTGAGTATTTCTTAAAGTCATATACCTCTTCTTTTTTTTTTTCCCCCCCATTTACCTCTTCACTGACCTAGTTTACAAGTAGTAAAACAATAAACTGTTAGGTCTCTTATGAAGTAGTAAATTTATTGCTAATTGATTGAAAACATTTTAAATATTTAGTTTCAGTGGATAAAACATGTAGACAAAATAAAGCAGTCTTTTCATTCCTAAAACATTTACATCATGTTATTTTTTTAATCCTCAAAATTACAGAATGGTTTTTGAAGGACTGATAATTTTATGATTGTAAGTAGATAGCCGATCCCTGAGAATTTTTGTGAGGGAAGGAAATTTTTTTTAGCAAATACTAACTCATTTCAAATTAATTACGGTTAATACAGAAAGTGAAAGATAGTTTTCTTTTTCTTGGTCACTTTTTTTTCTGGGTGGAAGATAAAATTCATCTTTTTATAGTTGATTCTTTAAAATCTTATAAGGAATATTATGTGCATTATGCTTTTAGATGTTGTAAGTGCAGGCCACACACTTTAACTCTCACGCTCAGGGCTGGAGCTGTAGAAAAAAGTTTTAAGTTAAAATAAAGGGAGTAGAGTACTTGTTAGTCAGATATGTAGCATCTTGTAGAATAGCCAAAGTAAATGACAGTTGGGTAAAAGAGTTAAAGAGATGCAGAGATGTGAAAATTATTGTTGTCCTTTGCTGTATCACTTTGGCATTAACTTTCTACAAAAATAACCCTTATAAGCTAACATAATGAGTGCTAACGTGTCTCTCAATTGAAATTCTTCATCTAAGAACGTTTTATTACATTACTTATAGTATACATTGTTTTGTGGCAAATTTTGATAATTTCCTTTCAGACTTAATAATTGTTATTGAATCCTGCCTACCAGGCCCTGAGCTAGATGTTTTACCTCAGTTACTTCTAATTCTTACAATTCTGTTTTACAGTTGAGGAAAGCTAGGGCCTAAGAAGTGCTTAAGTTGCACAGCTAGTAAGTGGGGGAGCCAAGATTCCAACCTGCATTTTTTTTTTTTAACTTCACTCTGTCATTCTGCTCTGTTTTTAGCATAACATAGCCAAAAAGTGTGTGGATAAGAACTTTCCTAAATTTCTTCATCCAGTATATTTTATTTTGTCTTTGCTATCAAGAATGAAGTTGTCCTTCATTTGAAGTACTATAATGTGTTACTTTAAAAAAAAAAAAAATTGGGGGGGAGGGGCAGAGAGAGACTCTTAAGCAGGAGCAGGCTCCATGCCCAGTGTGGAGCTGGACTCTGGGACTGATCTCACAACTCTGGGATCATGATCTGAGCTAAAATCAAGAGTTGGATGCTTAACCAGCTGAGCCACCCAGGCACCCCTATGTGTGTTATCTTAACCCTCAGTGAGGTTAGTGACAGACATGTATAAATATATCTAAGCTAGCCTTTGAATATAAGTTTAGATTTTTTTCAGTAAAGCCTCTCCATTTCATCATTCTTTTAGTAGCTCCACTATAAGATGATAGTACTATTGGAGGAAAATTTCTGTCTTATTTGAGTTCATTAAAAAGTCTGGCATTATCTATTGTTAAAACATTAACCAACATCACAGATACTACTTACAGTTTAATCAGTGCCTGGAAATGTTACGACTCACATAGTTAGGATATGGTAAGTTCCAATTTGGATACTTTGAATCCCTGTTCATTATTGTTTTTTTTTTTACACCTAACTGCTGCCTTGAAAAATGTATAATATTACAGCCTGTAAGATTAAATTGTAATACTTATTTGCCTGCTTCATTTTATTAAGTCAGTTTGTCCAAAATAAGAAAAATCATAAAATGTGGTATGGCAGAGAGAATATACTGTATTGGGAGTTGAAAGAACTGGATGTTAGTTAATCTTGATTTTTGTGACCAATTAACTATAACTTTGGTCATTTCTTTTTACTTCTCCAGTTTGGTCATTTGCCTCCTTTGCAAAACAAAGAATTTAGAATCAATTGTTATGGTTCCTTTTGTTCCAGAATCCTATGAGTCTATAATTTTTAAAATAAAAGCAGAGGATCACATTTCCATGGCTGTTTCTTCTAGAACAGCCACTCCAGTATTGCTAAAGTTTGTAGGCAGAGTTGCACAGTACTGCTAAGGCTTCAGTAATTACCTTTTTTTCTCCCGTAAGGTTTTATCTTCTAATCTAAAGAACATTCTGCGTGGTAAATGACCATCTTTTCCTAATTGGTGCACGTGGAAAATGTTACACATTTTCCCAGTGGGTGACAGCCATTTGTTTCATTCTATTTGAAAAGCCTTGCAATGGGAAGGAATACTGGTAAAAGTAAGGAATTTTGTTTTTAACGTTTAGAGATTAGTTTGAAACCAGTTATCTAATATTATACAAGGTCCAAATTAGAGGTCTAGGCTTTTTGGGCCAATTAAGACAATCTGTGTTTTTTAAAAATAATGTTATTGATGTTTATTGTATAATTATGGGCCCTTTTTACAACTTTTTTTTTTTTTTAAGATTTTATTTATTTGAGAGAGAGAGCAGAAGCAGGGGGAGCAGCAGAGGGAGAGGGGGAAGCAAGCTCCCTGCTGAGCAGGGAACCAAAGGCGGGTGGTTGGGTGGGGCTCTGTCCCAGGCCCCTGGGATCATGACCTGGGCCGAAGGCAGTCCCTTAACTGACTGAGTCACTCAGGTGTCCCTCCTTTTCACTTTTTGAAGCACGGTATGTTGTATCATGTACTTTAGTAATTCATTATTTAAAAATCAACATATGTTTGTTTCTTTCTACACTCTACATAAGATAAATCATTACACATTGGAAATTATGTTTTCCGTCGTTGTTAAAAATTTTAACTTGGCAAAAACTTTACAAAGTGTGTTCTTGATATTTAAGTCATACGTTCTTATTTCTTGGCTGTAATCTATTTCTGCATCGAAAATTTTCATTCATTGAATCAGTATTAGGAGTGTTTAGAAGTATTTACACTTTTAAATTTTTATATTATGTTTTAGGTTATTTGTCAGTTTTAGCTGTTAGTGTTGATGTCACTTTTTAATCTTAATTTCTAAAATCCTTCTATTTTTATCTCCTAAGTGTCTCTTTTCAAATCTTGGTCTCATTTTTCTTGCAAATTATTAAGTACTTTTGTTACAGGCCAAGGATTCCATTCCCAGCCCTTAGATTACAGTTTCCCTATTGGTGACAGATTGGGAACTGAATTAAAATTTTCAGTAATCTAACTAATACTGCGGTTTGGAAGGGTATTTTTAGATGTTCAAAATAAAATATTCCGTTACACCAGGAAAATCCAAGGGAGGGAGGAAGAAGAAAGAATGCCCTTAAACTGACCAAATTTAGCTGCTTGTGCATAGTTGTCTTTTATACTGTTTTCCTACTTGGTCTTCCAGACTTGGTAGATTCTTAGATCAGACCCCTACCTGAAAATTGACTCCGAAAAATGAAGGCATACAACTTGGTTTTACAATTTTATGTCTTAGTGCATTTGGACCCATTTGATAAAAGATTTTAACTTAATAGCAACTAACAATAGGTGGTGGTATTGAACTGTGTAATGGTACTTGTTCTTGATTCATTTTGCTTAATTATATAACTTTTAAAAATGAAGATATGTATTCAAATGTAAATAAACCCAAAACATACTTGCATTAGCTTTTGAAGACTTTCTGTTGAAAGAATGGCTTTGCTGGGTAGTGATTTTCAGCATGTATCTAATAACTATCAGGCATAATAGTTACAGCTATAGGTTAAGTAACCAGTATTCCCTAATCATTTTTCCTCCAATTTGGCTTTACGATATTCTCTTGGATTTAATAAGCCTCATATCTGATGGTCATAATCAGGTGGAAATGTAATTTCAGTAATTTTTGCTCAGTCTCTTAAGTTGCTATGACGTTAAAGTCACCAATTAAATCATGGTAGACAAAAATTTAGTCAATTATGAAACATATATTGGCAGTGCCTTCTTCCATTTTTGTCCTTGAATTTTGTCCCAGGAATTTCTAGTGAAAACTAAAAAGGAGAATACTGTGTAAGCAAGGAGCAAACTGATCTTATGCATTACTTTGGCGCTAAGACAGAAATCATCTCTAACAACATGGGGTGAAGGTTAGCAATAAATCAAATGCCTGCCCGATTTTATGTAATCAGATATACCAACTATTATGGTATTTGTTGGTTAGCGTGACTTCCTAATCAACTAGAGGATGCAGGCAGATATAATTTCATAATTGTTTAAAAGTAAAAAATGGGAAAGCATTTTCAGTTTTACTTATACTTGAAATAAGAAGAAGCCCTAGGTGTAGCTATTATAGGTGCTTCGAGTTTGCTTTACTGTCTGCAGAGTGAAGTGATTTATGTGGCAGGGAAGAAAGGCAAAAAGAAAACAGTAAAATTTCTAGATTAGGGCAGGTTTTTAAATATAGAGTACCTATTCTTATGCATATGTCACCCTTGGTTGACAGTTTAGGCCCAGGGAAGGTCTTTGCCACTCTATGTATACTAAATTGCAGTTTACCAACAAAGAGCTGGTTGGTTTTGTTACGTTTTTTGTTTCCTTTTTTCCTCTTTCAAGGTGGGTAGGGAGAAGAAAAAGAAAGGATTTGCATTGCCTGCAAATTAACGATTTAATGTTAAGTGTAAATGTTAGCTGCAAAGTTTTCCAGAGTTCTCTGTTAGAATATCATCCTTTTTTTGTCATGTTATTTTTGTTTGTTTTGTTTTTAAATCATTCTTTGTCATCTTCTTTTTTGAACCAGGTTATTTATATATTTTAATGTTATAATTTTAAAGTTAATTTGAGTAAAAAGGATGAAAGTGTTAAGGCGGTGTCTTAAGGATTTTACAAACGGAAATAATACAGTTCTGAACTATGAAATAAATACATGTATTTTAAAAATATGCATTATATGTATATATAATGATATGTATATAATAATGTGTATGTGTGTACTGGTATCTGTATGTCCTTTCTGGACCTCGATCCTGCAGCTGTAAGTTCTTTTCTAACACAGAAATTCTGTGATTCTCGGGGCACCTGGGTGGCTCATTCGTTAAGCGTCTGCCTTCAGCTCAGGGCGTGATCCCAGCGTTCTGGGATCGAGCCCCACCAGGCTCCTCTGGGAGCCTGTTTCTTCCTCTCCCACTCCCCCTGCTTGTGTTCCCTCTCTCGCTGGCTGTCTCTATCTCTGTCAAATAAATAAATAAAATCTTAAAAAAAAATTCTGTTATTCTCTATAAATAAATCCCCCAACTTGCTGCAGATTAGAGACTAGGTATTCAGTTTGTTGCCAGTGTTCTTATATTTCTTTGCTTACAGCTGCTAGTAAAGACAAAGCAGCCTGTGTGATCTTAACCCATATTCTACTTTGGATTCTTGCTTGTTTTTGCTCCAAATTCTGATAGAAGTAGAGGTGGACACTTAAAGGAAAAAAACAGATCAACTGGTGTGTATCTGTCTAAATGAGCACTTTTGCCAAAGGAGTTGAGGAATGAATATAATGATTGTATGATATCCTGGAGTGCAGTGTGCTGTGGTTCAGTTTCTTAGGATGTATGGAATTCATTTATTTATATAATGAGAATCTATTTAAGAGCATTAGCTTTGTCTGGGCTCTGAGTTGAACTCTGAAGTCTGAGTTTGAACCCTGGCTTTGCCACCTACCATCTATGTGAGCTTGGGCAAGTTATTTAATCTGAGGCTCAAATTTTAAGTATCTAAAATGGGTATAATGCCTACTTCACTGGATTGTAAGGATTTAATTCTGTAATGTTTGCATAGCACTTAACAAGTTGTCTACTGAACAATAAGGGCTCAATAAATAATGCCTGTTATTATATTACCCTGTGGAATCTGCCACACAATAAGCACTCAGTAAGTGATGACTCTTATTATATTACTTTTGGAGTAAAAGTATTTTTTTTTTTAAGATTTTATTTATTTATTTGACAGAGATAGAGACAGCCAGCGAGAGAGGGAACACAAGCAGGGGGAGTGGGAGAGGAAGAAGCAGGCTCACAGCAGAGGAGCCCGATGTGGGGCTCGAACCCATAATGCCAGGATCACGCCCTGAGCCGAAGGCAGACGCTTAACCGCTGTGCCACCCAGGCGCCCCGGAGTAAAAGTATTTTTAATTCGACTTTTTGTAAATCATCATTTTAAATGTTTTAAAGGAATTTACTATTTAACTATTACAAAGGAAAGAGTGTAACTAATTATCTCTTTGTTCATCTGATTCAGTTTTATATATTGGGTTTATTAAACAGGAACACCTATGAATTTTAATCAATGTAGTTGAAGAGTAGTAATTTAGCAGTGTTTCAGTCTGAAGTTTATACTGCAACCGTTATTGTATTCATTGTTAAGCAAATGTGGGTAAATGCCTCCTAGGATGAGAATCTGGCACCAAATTGTAAATTGACATTTAAAACACTAGATCAGTCAGCTTTTACCCAGAAACCGGTCATTCTTCCTTCCCTGATTTGTAGAAAATAAAGCTATGGGATGACCGAACATGGACAAGTAGAGTTGTATTTATTTTTGAAAAAGAACTCTGCATTGCTAATACCATTTCCACACACTCATCCTTATCAGCTTTTTGAAAACTGTTTACATGTCCTTCATGTAAAGAAGCCCATGTTGAAAAAAATCACATCCTAACTTATTTCTGTCCTAACTTATTTCTGCATCCCATTTGTGGGAAAGAAACCTGACCTGTTTTGGAATTCTCCTTGGATAAGTTAAAACATTTATATAATAGTATAATTTTCCTAACGTATTCTCATGAATGGTAACTTCAGGAAGATACGGGACTTAATAGTCAGTACTCTTAGTCACAGCTGACTGGTACACAAAAGAAGTTTCCCAAATCTAGATATCTACAACGACAAAAAAGGCAGTCTCACCGAGGTCAAAACATTCCTTAAAAAAGAATAATTGTATTTAGGTTATATGCCTCAAAAGGTGGATTGTAGGCCCTAAGTGACATAAATTTCATCTGAGCTCATCAGTCTCTGGTCTAGACAGTAAAGTTTGGCCAAATATAGGAATCAAAATCTCAAAGGACCTAATGTTGGCACTATTGCGAACTTACACTGAGCCCTGGGAAAAACCACTTACCTCTCTCTGTCTTTAGAGCTCTAAAATAAGATTTCCAATGTGTATTTCCCTAATTTAATACAAACTAGATTAATGTTAAAGATGAAACCTAATGTAATGTTGTATGTCAGTTACACAGCTCAGTTTAAAAAAAAGATAAACCTAATGCTCTTTCTGATAGTACTTCCCAAATTAAGTGGACATTATTAAGGAGGAAGAAGTGAAACTAAATTTCATTTATAGAAACAGAATGTCATAGTAGAAATAAATAAGGAAGGACCTGAGTGTCTATTAGAATCACCAGTGAAGTTTTTGCCCCATACTGATCCCTTAAAACTGTTGGACCTGGTATGCAGGTTTCAGAAGGTCGCTTGGAGATAATGATGTAAATTTCTGTTAAAGAAACACTGGGATAAGGGATACAAAGGTAACTTGGATTTGCAACCTGAACTCCAAGGAGAAATAGATTTACCTACCATGAATTTGACATCTTAAAATCAGTACGCCTTCTCTCGTTTCTATCCTATCCTAGATGTTTTAGTCCTAGAAACAAGATGCATTATCTAATATACAGCACCTAAAATACAGTTATTTTCTCACTTGTATGCTGTACATGATCAGATACATTCAGTTTCACCAGTGAAACCACCAGAACACGCTATACATCCTCTCAAGCTACGAAAAACACTGGGAGCTCAGGAGAGCTTATCTGACTGTCTAGGGCTCAGAAAAGCTCGGTATAGAAAACCAAGATATACTGTGGGTAGGAATTCAGTACTATTCAAAATTTACTTAACTACCAACTATGTGTCAGATATTGATAAGTGTTAACGGTACAAAGCTGCTCTAAAACATCGTCTCTGCGTCAGTGAGTTTGTGGTCTAGTTAGGAAGAAGGATAATTAGTGGGTTCTGGTAAATGCAGTGTTAGAGGTATGGGAAAGTGATAAGAACCAATTTTATGAAAAGTATTCACAGTGCTTTTAAAAGAAAACAAAACCCACTGACCCTGCTTTTAAAAATAGTAGCACTTTACTGTCAGGTATAAACTCTTAAAAATGCAAGCGTGAATTACTTACCCCTCTCTGTGACATTCTCTGCATATTTACAAGACAGGAGAAAGGGAAAAGATAGGCAGGTTTTTTATTAGTAATTTCTTTGGGTTTGCTGACCCATCTTTAGGAAAACAAAACAGTAGCACCACTAATGGTGGAGCTAATCAGAGTAACTGCTCCTCACTAAAGCCGGACATTCCTTTGAGATTTAAACAGAAATTAAACGAGGTTAGAGAAAGAGTTAACAGGAAAGTAACTCTTTGACTGGTAGTTCCAGGAATTCATTATATAGTTTGTAGTTATACACTGGTGCTCCATTTGTTTTTCATGCGGTTAAGTAAGTCTCCTTAAGGAATTTATGAATGACTCTACATAATGCTGACTGTCATGTACATAGGGTATCCTGCTCACCCGCCCCTTTAGTAGGAGAGAGATTTGAACTTCTCAAGTAACAAATTAATATAGTGTTTTACATATTAAAGAACATGTTCCCATTTATGATTTCATTTGAACTTTAAAAAAATCTTATGTGTTGGAGGATATTTCTCTGCTATTTTATAGATAAGAAAGCAGATGCTCCAAAAGGCTGTTATTTTCCCAACATTAAATAGCTAAATATAAAAGCCAGAACTTTAATCCAGTTGACTTGAAGTCTGCTATACTTGTCTCTAGTGTATGCTAAGAATGAGTTGTTTTCAACAATTTATTCATTATTCCTCTTTTGATCCATAACAGGCATTTATAAGATGTTGGTTAGAACTGATTTAACACTTGAGTTTGTGGCCACAGAATTGAGGAAAGTTAATTGTGTGGGGGGATTGCAGAGTATGGGAATAGAACATATACTTTGGCTTATTAGCCATACTTACTAGCCAACTTAAATAACTCTCTTAAACAGCCATGAACAAATATTCTGTGTAAAGAATACCGAGGTACCTGTGTAAATTATAGTTGGACCAAAAGCTGTTAGTATATAATCCATAATGGTCTAGTAAAACCGATCTGATTACTTTCTTTACTATAATTCTTCGTGAAGACTAGGAATGAGATATTAAAACAGTTTAGTAAGTATTTGTAGAATCTTGACTATAAGTTTGCGAAGCTTCATATTAAGGCTTTTTGCAAGTTTTGTTCTTCGGTTTGACTTACAAAGTCTGGGCAGCATTTTACTCAATTTCACATAATGTATTATTAAAGATGAAAAGTAGCAATATGCTACCATTGAGTTAAAATAATAACAATTTTGGATATAGTATTTTATAAACAAACATTTCTAGATAAAAGATCAGGTAGGTCTAGTATAATCAAAATGTTTTTAATATCAGAAAGTACTAAGAAACAAACATCATTTTTATGGTATTTATATTATTTATTTCTCCCCCCCCTTTTTTTAAGATCTTATTTATTTGTTTACTTGAGAGAGAGAGCACAAACGGGGGGAGGGCAGAGGGTGAGGGACAAGCAGACCCCCCACTGAGCAGGGAACCCCCCCCCCTCGAGGCTCAATCCCAGACTCCTGGGATCATGACCTGAACCACTCAGGTGCCCCTATTTATTTCAATAATGTAAAATTTGCATTAAAAATGACCCCATCCAGGGAAGCCTCGGTGCCTCAGTTTGTTAAGCGGCTGCCTTTGGCTCAGGTCATGATCCCAGGACCCTGGGATTGATGCCTGCATCAGGCTCCCTGCTCAGCGGGGAGCCTGCTTCTCCCTCGGCCTGCTGCTCCGCCTGCTTGTGCTCCCTCTCTTTCTCTGACAAATAAATAAAATCTTAAAAAAAAAAATCCCATCCATAAAAATAAAAGGCGTTTTAGAATTATGGCCAGGATCTATCTGACCCTTTTAACCACTATCAAATACATGTTAAAATGAATTGTGTAATTAACTCATTTTAGTCTTTTTTTTTTTTTTTTTTGTAAGTCAACTCTAGGCCTAATGTGGGGCTTGAACTCATATGACCCTGAGTTGCATGGTCTACTGACCCAGCCAGCCAGCCACCCCCTACCTTTTTAGTCTTGACAATCCTGCATACCTACCTAGGATCCAGTTTTGTTCTTCTATGTTTTATATGCTCTGGCTGTAGTCAGGTGACTGGGGTTCTGTTGGTATTGCCAGTAACAGTATTGTTTCAGAGTTGAATTAACACGAGAGTGATAAACCACAGGGTCAATGCAGCATTAGTCCGGGAACTAGGGGAGAATATATATGCTCCACGTTATTGTAATTGGACTGTTTTTCTTCTGTGGAATTAAGCCTGGACACACATTCAGGTTGAAGGTGCAGCTAGTCAAATAGTATGTGTACGGACGCCTGGGTGGCTCAGTCAGTTAAGCATTTGCCTTTGGCTCAGGGCATGATCCCAGGGTTCTGGGATGGAGTCCCGCAACAGGCTCCTTGCTCAGCAGGGAGCCTGCTTCTCCCTCTGCCTGCTGCTCCCCCTACTTGTGCTAATGCGCGCACTCTTTCTGACAAATAAAAAAAATCTTTAGAAAGAAAAAAAAATAGTATTTGTAGGTAGTTGTTTCCCTTAATGCCAGTAGTACTCTCAAATAAAATGGAAGTCTAAGTAAAATTTAACGAAATCTAGCTCAGTAAACTTTCTTGTAGCTTTTATTTATTGTGTCGGAGTTGGACCATGGCTGATTAAGTGGTGTGCTCTGTGAAATGTTACCATTATTGGGGCACCTGGGTGGCTCAGTCGTTAAGCGGCTGCCTTGGGCTCAGGTCATGATCCTGGCATTCTGGGATTAAGCCCCTCAGCGGGAAGCCTGCTTCTCCCTCTCCTGTTCCCCCTGCTTGTGTTCCCTCTCTCGCTGCCTCTGTCAAATAAATAAATAAAATCTTCAAAAAAAAAAAAAGTTACCATTATTTTAGCTAAGGGATATTAGCATCAGCCTCTTTGGCTGTCCTAAACTAGCTTCAGGTCCCTCAGCTCACTGTACAGTGTTTCAGGGACGTGTTTTTCTGCCCACTTCTATCTTATAGGCCTGTGGTCTAATTTGGGACTGAAAATGGAGGTTAAATTAAATTATTTATTCCTGGAAGAGAAATAAAAGTATAATTTTCTATTTAACTTAAAGTGAGTTTCAAGTGAAAAGTAATTCCTCTATCCCCTATCTCCAGAGTAATCATTGTTAATTGTTTATTACATACTTTCATGAATTATGCATCTGTTATGTATGGTTATGTTCATATTTTATGAACAAACAAGACTATACCGGACATAAGGTTTTTAGCATCTTTTCCCCTCTTTTCTATTTTTTTATTATATTATTTATTTTTTAAAAGATTTTATTTATTTATTTGTTTAACAGAGATAGAAACAGCCAGCGAGAGGGAGCACAAGCAGGGGGAGTGGGAGAGGAAGAAGCAGGCTCATAGCAGAGGAGCCTGATGTGGGGCTCGATCCCATAACGCCGG
>NC_048230.1:23819028-23946892 GCF_002007445.2 Ailuropoda melanoleuca | reverse complement strand
GAGCCCCACATCAGGCTCCTCCGCTATGAGCCTGCTTCTTCCTCTCCCACTCCCCCTGCTTGTGTTCCCTCTCTCGCTG
The DNA here is from genome assembly GCF_002007445.2 of Ailuropoda melanoleuca. Lineage (NCBI taxonomy): Eukaryota > Metazoa > Chordata > Mammalia > Carnivora > Ursidae > Ailuropoda > Ailuropoda melanoleuca. The sequence continues at coordinate 23,946,813 of NC_048230.1, read as the reverse complement.
GCTGTCTCTATCTCTGTTGCATAAATAAATAAAATCTTTAAAAAAAATTTTTTTTAATTCAAGTTTTTAATCTACTTGAAGTTTATTTTGTTAAGATAGGGTTCTAAGTGAACTTTCCCCCATATGGATACCCAGTTGTCCTAATATGATTTAGTCCATCTTTTCCCCACTGGTTTTAAAATGCCATTTCTAACATAAAACTCATTAAATGAACTCAGAGGTCTGTTTCTGAATTGTCCTCTGTTTCTTCCGTCTATTTTTTATTGCCAGTACCACAATTCTGGTTAATTGGCCTTATACATTAATTTGGGGAAATTTTAACTTTATAATATTTTCTTTCCCATTCGTGAACATTGTACATATTTAGCTTTTTTTCAGCACATTTGTATAGAGTTCTTCCTTTAAGATTTTACACAGTTTTTGTTAGTTTGATTTCTACATACTTTATAGTTTTTAATATTATCATAAATGGACTTTTTTTTTTCTGTTATATTTTCTAGTCACTAATTCAGTCAGCAAATGTTTGTTGAGTACTTTCTACGTGCCTGAGATTGTTATTAATGCTGAGGGTATAAAAGTGGACAAGACACAAGAATTGCCCTATGGGAGTTTAAAATTTAATGAAGGGAATTTGACATAAAACTGATTTTAAAAAATGATTACATAATACGTCTTTTTTTTTTTTAAGATTTTATTTATTCGACAGAGATAGAGACAGCCAGCGAGAGAGGGAACACAAGCAGGGGGAGTGGGAGAGGAAGAAGCAGGCTCATAGTGGAGGAGCCTGATGTGGGGCTCGATCCCATAACGCTGGGATCACGCCCTGAGCCAAAGGCAGACGCTTAACCGCTGTGCCACCCAGGCACCCCTGCATAATATGTCTGATGCTAAGTACTGTGGACAAAAATGAAGGACAAGAAAAAGAGGAAGGGAGCTGGGCATGGTTCATAGTTACATAGAATGGTTAAGGAAGACTTCACTGCTAAAAATGTGTGAAGACTGAAATCACGGAGAGCAGCACTTGGTGCTTAGTTGGTGAAGCACACGACTCTTTATCTCGGGTTTATGAATTTGAGCCCCGTGTTGGATGTAGAGATTACTTAAGGGGAAAAAATCTTAAAAAAAAAAAAAAAAGAAAAAGAAATGATGGAGCAAGGAAGGACCATTACAGGCAAAGGAATGCAAAAATGAAGGTGGGAGTGTGCTTGATGTGTTCCAGGAATGGCCACCAGGTAGATCGCTGTGGCCAGATCATGGTGAAGTTGGGTTGCTGTGGGAGGAGGGAGGGAGGTCAGAGAGTTAGGAGTGAGAATGGAGAGGGGGTTGATGGAGAGCAGGGCAGATCATGAATGGCCCCATTGCCCATTTTAAGCCCTGCATTTTATTCTGACAAGGGAAGCCTGAGGGATTTGGGGGCAGAAGAGAAATGTGATATAATTCAAGTTTTGAAAGGATCATTCTTGCTTTGTGGAGAAGTAGTATGTAACTGGTGTTTAAGATTCTTGCAGTAATTCAAAAACGTGATAGTTGTATCTTGTATGAAGTTGATTGTGGTGGAAGTTTAAGAAGTAATTGGATTCTGGATGTGTTTGTTATTTGGCGGAGTTCATCAAACATCTCTTCGATCAAGCTTATTATATGTGTTATTCAGATCCTGTAAGTCTCTATTAACTTTTTACCTGTTTTGTCTGTTGGTTTAAGAATATTAAAATTCTCCAGCCGTGTTGAAATTTGTTTATTTCTTCTTTTTTTTAATTTATTTTTTATTTATTTATTTTTTTAAAAAAGATTTTATTTATTTATTCATTCGACAGAGATAGAGGCAGCCAGCGAGAGAGGGAACACAAGCAGGGGGAGTGGGAGAGGAAGAAGCAGGCTCATAGCGGAGGAGCCTGATGTGGGGCTCGATCCCATAACGCTGGGATCACGCCGTGAGCGGAAGGCAGACGCTTAACTGCTATGCCACCCAGGCGCCCCTCTTCTTTTTTTTTTTTTTTAAGATGTATTTATTTATTTGAGAGAGAGCGTGCGAGTGAGTTGGGGGGGAGGGGCAGAGGAAGAGGGAGAGAGAGAGAGACAAGCAGACTCTGTGATGAGCACTAAGCCCTGAGCCCAGCTTGGGGCTTGATCCCAGGACCCTGAGATCATGACCTGAGCTCAAACCAAGCCTTGGCTGCTTAACCGACTATGCCACCCAGACACCCCTCTTTATTTCTTCTTATAGTGCTGTTCTTGCTTCATATATTTTGAAGCTGTGTTGTCATATATATGAACTTCAAAGAATGTTAAATTTTCTTTGTGAATTGTTTCTATAAGGAAAACCTCTTTTTGACTCTTAATGATTCTGCATTGAATTAAATTTTATCTAATAGTATTGAATTAAGTTTTATTCTTGTTCTGGGCTTGCATCTTTGGGCTCTCACATTCTAGATTTTGGATTGATAGTTCTTCATACTATTTTTTCCTAGTCCCTGCTTTTAAAAAGTCTATTATTGTCATTTTTAATACTTCATCCAACTTTTTAGTGGTCCTTGGTTGGGGGGTTCATGAGAATGATCTATTTCATCGCTACTGTAAGCAGAGACAGAAGTACCCGGTACACTTTTCTTCTTTGAAGGTAGGTCCTTTTTAAAAGTTCTTTTAATGTGGACTTATGGGTGGCAAACTCAGTTATTATATATGTGGGGACATCTTTCTTTTCTCTTCATTGCTGGGGTCCCCTTAGGTTAACCTAGTACAGAGCTCTGAGTTGGCATTTATTTTCCCGCAGCACCCTAAAGATATTCCTTTGTTATCTTTTTTTTTTTTAAGATTTTATTTATTTGAGAGAGGGTGAGAGAGAAAGCATGAACAGGGTGGAGGGCCAGAGGGAGAGGGAAAAACAGACTCCCTGCTGAGTAGGGCTTGATCCCAGGACCCCGATATCATGACCTGAGCCAAAGGCAGATGCTTAAATGACTGAGCCACCCAGTCACCCCTCCTCTGTTATCTTTTGAACCCTATTTTTTCTTTTGAACCCTACTGTAACTCAGAAGTCTACTATGAATTTATTTTTCTTTCTTCTTCAAAGAGCTCTTTGAGTTCACATTTTAATTTTTTATTGAGATATTCACATTATTAAAAAGTTTACCCTTTTTTAGTATACAATGTTGTGGCTTTTAGTGTATTCACAGATATGTGCAAACCGTTGCTACAGTTAATTCTGGAACATTTTATATATATATATATATTTTTTAAATTTTAAGTAAATTGGACATGGAGCCCAATGCGGGTCTTGAACTCACAACCCTGAGGTCAAGATCTGAGCTGAGATCAAGAGTCAGCCACTTAACTGACTGAGCCACCCAGGCACCCCATTTTCTATACTTTAGAAACTTGTACTCTTTGTCTATCCTCCCACAACCCCTTTTTTCCAAGCAACCACTAGTCTATTTTCTGTCTCTGTAGATTTTTCTTTTCTGAAGTTTATATGAATTGAATCATATAGTATATAGTCTTCTGTGACTGGCTTCTTAGCATGATAATTTCAAGGTTAATGTTGTAGCACGTATCGGTACTTCATTCCTTTTTATGATAGAATAATTAATTGTATTGGTATACCACATATTGTTTATCCATTCATGTGTTAACTTATATCTGGGTTGTTTCCACCTTTTGGCTGTCGCAAAGAGTGCTGCTCTGAATATTCTTTTTGAGAGAGAGAGAGCGAGTGCATGTGTATGTGTGTGCGTGCGCAAGCTTGTGTGAGCAGGGGGAGGAGCTGAGGGGGAGAGAGAATCTCAAGCTGACTTCCTGCTGAGCGTGGAGCTTAACATGGGGCTTCATCTCACAACCTTGAGATCATGACCTGATCCCAAATCATGAGTTGGTCATTTAACCAACTGAGCCACCCAGGCACCCCAGCTGCTATGAATATTCTTATGAAGAAATATGTGTTTGAAATCTGTTTTCAGTTCTTATGTGTATGTACCTAGGAGTGGAATTGCTCGATCGTGTGGTAATTTTATCTTTAACATATTGAGGAACTGCCAAACTTTTCCACAGCAGCCACACCATTTTACATTCCCACCAACCATGTAGAGTGGTTCCGACTTCTTCATATCTTATACTGACAGTTGTTCTTTTCTTTTTCCAACCCCCTCCCATTTTTGTTTATGACATCCTAGTGAGCGTGAAGTAGTATCTCATTGTGGTTTTGTTTTATATTTCCCTTATGACTAATGATGTTGAGCATCTTTTCGTGTGCTTTTGACCATTTGTGTATCTGTTCAAATTATTTGCACATTTTTTAATTGGGTTATTTGTTTTATTGTTGAGTTAAAAGAATTCTTTTTTTCTTTCTTTCTTTCTTTCTTTCTTTCTTTCTTTCTTTCTTTCTTTCTTTCTTTCTTCTTTCATTTTTCCTTCCTTCCTTCTGTCTGTCCGCCCATCTACCCATCCATCTGCTTTCTGTCTTTCTTTCTTGTAGGCTTCATGCCCAGTGCAGGGGTTGAACTCACGACCCTGAGATAAAGACCTGAGCTGAGATCAAGAGTCAGATACTTAACTGACTGAGCCACCCAAGCACCCCAAGAGTTCTTTATTTTGGATACTAAACCTTTATCATATATATGGTTTGCAAATACTTTCTTTTTTTTTTTTTTTAAAGATTTTATTTATTTATTTGACAGAGATAGAGACAGCCAGCGAGAGAGGGAACACAAGCAGGGGGAGTGGGAGAGGAAGAGGCAGGCTCATAGCAGAGGAGCCTGACGTGGGGCTCGATCCTGTAATGCCGGGATCACGCCCTGAGCTGAAGGCAGACGCTTAACCGCTGTGCCACCCAGGTGCCCCTGCAAATACTTTCTTTGCATGCTTTGTAGTTTTTGATTGAAAGCAGAGCATCTTGAATATTAAAATGTGGCAACTCTAGAAATCACATTCTCTCCCCTCCAGGGTTTGTTGATCCTGCTTATTGTAGTATTGTTTGTTGAGTATCTTTTCTGAACTAGTTCTGTCAAGTCTGCATTCTTTGTCGCGTGTAATCACTGAAATGTCTGTTCCATTAGTGTAGTAGTCAGCTAAGGATTTTACAGAGATTTCCTTAAACACCTGCAACCAAAAATTGTCAGTCTTTGCTGAGAGGCTCTTTGTACATGTTGGAACATGTCTTCAACACTCAGCCAGTCAGTTCACATATGCCTTAGCCTTCACTTCCTGCTTTTACACACCCTTAAGATCAGCTAGAAGTGACAGCTTAGGGATTCTCAGGTCTTTCCTGAGCATGTGTACAACTTTGGGCATGCGTGGGGCCTTTAGATTCCCAGGAATATGTTGGGACTTTTCAACACCCTTATGGACATCTCTTTCTCTGGTCCTTTCCTCCCTAGCTCTTTGGTTAGTCTGTTGTTTGCTCTGTTATCTGTCCCTCAGATAGCAGTGACTAAAACATTTGCCTGTAAATGTTTTGGACAAAGTAGGGCAGTATCTTTAATACTAGGTTCCTTTCGAGTCCAGCAAAATAAAGCCAAACCTTTTGAGCCAGTCTTCCAGGGAGTGACCAGACAGGTCAAGACAAATAATTGCAACACTAGCCTAGTGAGTTAGAAAACAGTCAACACAGTAAACAAAATTTAAGCTCTCTAATAAAACTATAAACAATGTGCTATGGATTATAGGGAAGCAAGAGAACTTCTCTGCTTATGGAATATTGGGATTTCTGAAGTAGTCTCAAATAAAGCATCCCGCTTATCCTTTCCAAAGTTCCAGACAAATGCGGAAAACAAGAGTGGCAGATAGGGGCCAAAATAATCACTTATATTAATAACAGAGACCAGGTTGGAGGATACAGCTTTCAGTGTGTGAATCAAATTTTGCCTTTTAACCTAAGTTCTTTAGGTAGACCCTCCTGGTTCCAAGCAGGGCTGTACTGGATTGAACCTTCCTGCACAGGGGAGAGTCTGTCCCTAAAGAAATTGAGAATGTTAGCTCCAGACCTTGAAAAGGTAGAAACACAGATGAGCCAAGTTTGCTCTTCTTGCTTCTAAGATTAACTAGTCAGGTAGGTTCAGATAAGATATTCCATCTCTATCAATAAAGAAGTACAGAAAAGCCAGGGTTGGGTTTAGAAAAAAGTTCTTCCTCATGGAAACCTGAAGTGGGAGACATTCCTCTGTAATAGAGAGGATCAGAGATGCTTTCATGAAGGATATGAAATTGGAGTAGAGTATTTTTTTAAGATTTGTTTATTTATTTTAGAGAGAATGAGCATCATCAGGGGAGGGGCCGAGGGAGAAGGAGAGATCATCTTAAGCAGACTCCACACTGAGCATGGTGCACATTGTGGGGCTAGATCTCATGACCTTGAGATCACGACCTGAACTGAAACCAAGAGTCAGACATTAACCTACTGTGCCACCCAGTCGCCCCTGGAGCAGAGCATTAAAAATGGGTAGATTTCTAGGTAGAAGATAAAAGGCCATAGAGATGAGAAACTGTAGGCTCTCTTTGAAAACAAGAAGTAGTTTGAGCATTTGAGTTCTTGAATTCAATTGTGTTATCCTTTGGGAGTTAATTATCAAACGTAAACATTTAGCCCTTGAACAATAGTTGGCTCATTTTCAAGGTTATCGGACTTGAAAGATTACAAACATTGCCTCTTTCTGGTTTTAATACGGGAAAGTAAAATTATTTCCAGGCTCATTTGAAAAATCAAATAAAACAGGAATATAAACTCCCATCTTTGAAACTATGGGACATCTGTAATCCTGCTTATATGGGAAGGTCAAACAGAAGTGCCTATAGAGGAGAATATTGGCAAGAGGCAGATCACGATTTGTCTGCAGGACATCTGCCTGAGAAACTCAGAGCATGAAGTGTTGTATACCACAGATGGAGGCTGATTTGTAATAAATACATATGTTGGTCTTTTTCCACAATTCTTGGCTCACAACTCCTTAAACCCTTGGAATTCCTAAATGATAAGAGCAATGGAAACTTCTTTTATTGTTATAATCGATCTTTTGTCCTCAGTTTAGAGTCATAAAGGTGAAATGGCATCTTGTTACTCATAACAAGCCCCTTTGAACCACACCTGCGTTTATGTCAATAAAGTGACTTTTGGAAAGCCTCTGTCTTGTAAGCCTCAAAGGATGGAGGCTGGTTGCCAAGGAAACCAACCATGACTACAGGGTTGGAACTTTCAGTCCCATTCCTCTACTCCTCCAACCCCAAGAAGATAGAGGGGCTGGGAGTTGAATCACTTGCAGATGGCCAGTGATTTAAACAATCATGCCTATATAACGAAGCCTCATTAAAAAGTCAAAATGATGAGGTTCAGAGATCTTCCGTGTTGGTGGCATCACATACCAGGAGGGTAGCCCACTCCAGTTTTTATGGGGACAGTAGCTCCTGTGCTCAGAACACTTTTGGACCTCATCCTATGTACCTCTTCACCTGGCTGTTCATCTGTATCTATATAATAAGCTGGCAAGTGCAAGTTAATGTATTTCTCTGGGTTCTGTGAGCCTCTCGAGCAAATAAATTGAACCTGAGGAAGGGATCATGGGAACCACCAATTTATAGCCAGTTAGTCTGAAGCACAGCTAGCAACCTAGGTTTGCAGTTGGGATCTCAAGTGGGGAGTTTTGTGAGACTAAGCCCTCAACCTGCGGGATATGATTTGGTCTCCTGTCGATAGTGTCGGCGTTGAGTTAAATTTGTAGGATAACCAGTTAGTGTCTGCTACAGATTGAAGAATTGGTGGTGTTGGAAAACATATCGGAATACCATTGTGATCAAGAAAGATACTTGATATAATGTCTGTCTTACTGAATTTGTTGAGATTTGTTTTGTGCCCTAACATGCTCTGTTCTGGAGAATGTCTTTTTTTCTTTAATTAATTCTTTATTTTTTTTGAGAGAGAGTGTGTGTGTGAGCATGCAGCATGTGTGGGGAAGGGGAGAGGGAGACGGAGAGAATCTTAGGCAGACTCTTTTGCTGAGGGCAGAGCCCAAAAGGGGGGATACTGAATCTCAAGACCCAGAGATAATGATCTGAGCTGAAATCAGAGTCTGATGCCTAACTGACTGAGCCACCCAGGTGCTCCTGTCCTGGGGAATGTTTTTATGTGCACTTGAGAAGAATGTGTATTCTGCTGCTGTTGGATGGAATGTTCTGTATATGTCTGTTAGGTCTACACTGTTGTCAAATCTTCTGTTTCCTTATTGATTCCCTGTCTGGCAGTTCTGTTATTGAGAGTAGAAATAAAACTTCTGTTTATTTCTCCCTTTAGTTCTGTTACTATTTGTTTTATATATTTAGGTGCATAAATATTTACAATTGTTATATCCTCTTGATGAATTGACCCCTTTTATCATTATATAATATATATAATATTATATTGTAATGATATATAATACCTTCTTAATCTCTTGGTTTCTTTATTTTTTTAAAGATTTTATTATTATTATTATTATTATTTTAAGGTTTTATGTATTTGTCAGAGAGAGAGCGAGCACACACAAGCAGGGGCAACAGCAGGCAGAGGGAGATGCGGGCTCCCCGCTGAGCAAAAAGCCCTGTATGGGACTTGAGCCCAGGGTCCTGGGATCATGACCTGAACCAAAGGCAGATGCTTAACTGACTGAGCCACCCAGGCATCTCATTATTAATTTTTTTAAACTAACCACCACAAACCCACCACCCCAAGATCAAGAGTGGCTTGCTCTTCCGACTGAGCCAACCAGGTGCCCCAGTTTCTTTCCAGTGGTTCTTTTAGTGATACAAAACTTAATTTCATCTAGTTCAAGCTCCTTCTCAGTGAAAGAATCTACTCTGTGACATTCCTGTTAATGGGTAGACTGTGACCAGTAATGGAGAGAGCTCATAGCTTTATAAATTTATGTAAGCTGTGTTTGTCTTTTTTTAAAGATTTTATTTATTTATTTGACAGAACACGAGTGGGTGTGGAAGGGCAGAGGGAGAGGGAGAAGCAGAGTCCCTGCTAAGCAGGGAGCCTAACAGCGGGGTTCGATCCCAGGACCCTGAGATCATGACTTGAGCTGAAGGCAGACGCTTAACCGACTGAGCTACCCAGGCACCACTTAAGCATATTTGTCTTTTTTTGCAGATTTTATTTTATTTATTTGAGAGAGAGAGAGAGAGAGCATGACTGGGGGGAGGGTGAAAGGGAGAGGGAAACACAGACTCCCTGCTGTGCAGGGAGCCCGATGTGGGGTTTGATCCCAGGATCCTGAGACCATGACCTGAGCCGAAGGCAGGCGCTTAACACCGCAAGCCATATTTGTCTTAATACAGGTTGCCTTCATTCTTCTAGGTTGGCTATCTGGAATAATAGAGAACTACTTGATTCTAAAGGATAAGTCTTCAGATATTCGATAGCAACTATAAAGTTCTTCCATTCAAGACTCTGAATATTCCTCTTATTGTTACCATTTTCCCTAAGACTTAGTTTGGAATGTCTCAATATCCTAGGATCCATCTTCTAAATGATATTTAGTCAGTTCCCTTTTTCAAAGGTGACATTAAGAGTTCTTGACAACCATTCAAAATATACAGTAGAGTAATTTTCTTGCTTGATCTAGTCCTTATGCTTCCTATTAATGTAACCTAAGATTATAGTGTTTCTTTTCTTTTAAAATTTGTTCTGCCAAGTCACATGAATGACTCATAATAAACTAAAATTGTCTAAGTTTTTTTGTGAAACCAGGTTTCCTGCTTTGTATTTATGTAACTGGTAATTGCTTCATCTAAATGAAAGATTTTTTTTTAAAGATTTTATTTATTTATTCGACAGAGATACAGACAGCCCGCGAGAGAGGGAACACAAGCAGGGGGAGTGGGAGAGGAAGAAGCAGGCTCATAGCAGAAGAGCCTGATATGGGGCTCAATCCCATAACGTCAGGATCACGCCCTGAGCCGAAGGCAGACGCTTAACGACTGCACTACCCACGCGCCCCTATACTTAATGATTTTATCCAAAACATCTAAAAATAGTGCATGAGAATTTTGATCAAACATGCTGGTTTGACTGAGAGTACATGTATTTCCTTTCCTCTTCAAATAGTACTAAAATTGCAATAAAGGAATCAAAAGAGGCATAAGGCCCCAGGGACAAAAATGAGTGGAAGAAGAAGAAATCACCATAGATGCAAAATATCAACTATTTTTTAGAAGATAAAAAATGGATAGAAGAATGTTAAGTGATTTAGCCGAATGGAGGAAGGTACACCCTGGGCTGTCTGCAAAGACAAGCAAATGAGTTTACCCAACAGAACCTCCCCAGAGGTTGGCAAAATGTCCCTGAAAAGACAAGGATGAGGCTTGGGATTAAAAATAGGTAATGTTAAAAAAAAAAATTGGTAGTATTTAAAAGTCTTATATGAAGTGGTTGAATCTTGCAAACTACTTCTTCCTCCTTTACGAAACTGGAGATTTTTTTCTCCAAGAAAATGGAAGCTGAGGGTTCTGGATCCAGGAACATCAGATGCATGAAGAGGATAGGGGTTTGGAGCCAAGGAATTAAATGAAAATCTGCATACAGACTGGTAGGTCTTTGAAATAAAAATGAGCTTCCATTTAGCTTAATATCATGAATAGGAGTGGACAGCCAAGGAATAACCAGATAGTTGAGGAAAGCCTCTGAAATGAGAGGCCAGGGGTGCCTGGGTGGCACAGTCAGCTGAGTGGCTGACTCTTGGTTTTTGGCTCAGGTTGTGATCTCAGGGTCATGAGATCAGCACAGGGTCTGCTTAAGACTCTCTCTCCCTCTGCCACTCCCCTCATATGCGCTGTCTCTCTCTTTCTAAATAAATAAATAAATAAATAAATAAATAAATAAATAAATAAATAAATATTTTAAAATAAAATGAGAGGCCAAACACATAAGGGACAAGGCAAGAGCAAAGGGGAGAACACTGGGGTGGAGGGGGAAGAGGGTTTTAATCTCTAAGAAATGAAATGTTGCATCTTCAAAAGAACAGGATGTTATTTTGAAAATCCTTCAACAAGTAAGAAATAACCTTTACAGATAAAAAAAATATTATAATTATGCCCCCCTTCCAAATAGTGGAAGGATTGTAGATAAAGTTGAAGCAGTTTCCTAGGAATTAGAACAAAAAGATTAAAGGAGGGAAATAGGGGGAAATAATTTTTTTAAAGATTTTATTTGAGACAGAAAGAGAGCATGAGAGAGAGAGGAAAAAAAAAAAACAGGAGCAGGGGGAGGGGCAGAGGGAGAAGCAGGCTACCTGCTGAACAGGGAGCCAGTCGGATCCTGGGATCATGACCTGAGCTAAAGGCAGATGCTTAACGACTGAGCCACCCAGGCACCCCCCAGAGGAAAAAAAAATTTTTTAATTAAAGATAGACCAAGAGGTCCAATAATTAACTAATAGAAATTCAAATATGAGAGGACAGAGAAAATAGAAATGATGTCCAAAAAAATCTCCAAAGCATTTTCGAAGTCATAGATTTGTAAATTGAAGAAGCTGAAAGAATAGTAAAAAAAGACAAAGACCCAAAGGTGTGATTATGAAATTTAGTAAACTGGAGATACAGGGACTTTACTGAAAGCTTCCAGAAGGTGTAACTAGAGGTTACATTCAAAGGACCAATCAGAATGGCATTACCCATCACAGTAGTAACATAGGGAGATAGAAATGCATCAATCTGTGTCTTCATATATCTTCAGAGGGAAAGATTTCCTACCTATAATTTTATTCCCAGCCAAATTATCAGTCAAATGTGAGTCTAGAATAAAGATGTTTTTAGATGTGCAAGTGACTCCAAAATTCCAGTTCTTATGAGCTTTTTTTGTTCGTAAGTTGCCCCTAAATAGCAAGGGAGAAGAAATCAGGTTCAAGAAGCAGAATTCAGAGAGAAGAGCCCAAGATGACAGCTGTGTAGCCAGTCCAGAGCGTCCCCCAACAGAGAGTGAAGCAGAAGAAAGAAAAAAGGGTTTTGGGAAGGTACAGCTGTAGGGAAAAAGTATCTGATGTATATGAGCAAATGGAAAATACTGATAGACATGTGACAGATGTTGGAGCTTTTGAGGAAAAGCTAAAAATACATAGAAAACAGGAAAAAAAAATGCGGTAGTCATTAATTTGTAGAGAGAAGTGTGTGGTCTTACTGTTCTACTTGGCTGAGTTGGCTGAGTACTGACTAGTATCTCCAGTCCTTTCACAATGACCCTTGATTTAAACAAAGACTGATAAAATTAGTGGGATGTGGAGGATGGGGATAGAAGTTAAAACTAAATACTTATTTTCTATGGCAGGATGTCAGTAGATAAATCTAAATTTGACAAGTCAAGCATATTTAGAAAAAGAAAGGCAAAAAAAAAAGAGAGAGAGAAAGAGGCAACCAGAACCTCCTAGAAGATTCTGTAGAATGTAGGGATAAGGAGGACTCTGCTGTTTTTCTAGTCCTTTTGACTTGGTTGATTTTTTTATATAAAAATTCAGTGAAATTTTATGGCATATTGTAGAGACCTCTTTCCAGATATTTATCAGTTAATTAATACCAGCCAAATATCTAGCTATATCTTGCATCCTTTGTTTAGTTTTCTTGTTCATAGTAGCACCATTGTCTAACCCATATCATAGCCTAAGAAGTCTCATAGATTTCCTTGGTCTCTTAACTTGGTATCACTTTACCTTAATGACTTTCTTACAAAGTTTTCTTCGCTTCTGCTTTAAAGAGTCTTTGTTCTAATTTAACACTGTTTCTTTTGGTTCCTTTTAAATTTAAATATAATTTCTGACATGCAGTTAGGATATCTAGGGTGCTGTGTACTTTGTTTCTTATGTTATCTAAAACAGGAGAATGCTTTTTCTACAAATAAATGCCATGGCTGTGTTAAAATACTATTGCTTTGGAAATATTTCCATAACCGTAAGATGATTTAGAATGTGTGTTTGTAAGTGAATTGTAAAATTACTATCTGACATATGTCTTGGAAAATTCCACAGCTTCTGCCAGTTTTCAGTTTCTGGCACAATGACTAGAATTTGTACATGAGGAAATCAAACTCTACTTTCCCTTGATTTACCAACCCCTGCGGCGTTTGGAATATGAGATTAGGGGTTAAATACTTGCTAATCTGGAGTCAAATCCCATTGTTGCCTGGCTGTATCTACTCTTAGTTCTTTAATGTTTATATAGATGGGGTAGGGCTAGGGGACGTGAAGGAGGAGGAGAGAGGACAAGTAATTATATTGCTACTTTGAGTTTTCAGTTCTTTCCTTTCACTTCATAACCTCAAAAGAAATTTTCACTAGGGCATGGGAGATTTCCTGGATTGAGCAGCATCTGAAATGAGTTCCAGTCATACCCAGTAGATCATCAAAGTTCATGGAGTCCTCAGGGCCCTAAAATGTTGCTGGGGATAGTTAAAACTGAATAATTGAAAGAAATAATCAACAGAAAGCAAATAAAGGTGTATACTTATTTATACTGAGAGCAGTGAATGGGTAGTGGATATAGATTTTGGTTAGTAAACAGAAGTCAGGATAAAAGAGAGCTCAGAATGTTGAGTCAGATGTTAGAAGGTGTCCAAAGCAGAAAGTTTGACCTATTAAGTAATGTGTCTGTTTTCTAAGTGTATCCCTTCCTTGGTATTTTTAATCTAATTTTTTTTCTTAGGATAAATTTATGCATGAGATGATAAGGCACTGGCAGTAGTTTATATTTAAAATACAATTATATTTCTACTAGGGACAAGATGTTGGGCAGAGGAATTACAAACTTACTTTGTTTTAGGTTTATTTAGCCATACAAAATGTTTTTCCTCTTAGATTTTGGCAAGAAAATCAGCCAATCGGAAAAACATCTGGTGTTAGTTGAATGAAGGAATGGCATAATCAGTAAAAATTACTTATAGGAAAAAAGTAGTGAAAAGAAAATCTTATGTAGCTTTAACTCTGGATTTCTTTAGGAAAATTAATTCTTTTTTTTTTCTTAGAGGAGAGGAAAAGCTCTTTATTATTATTTTTTTAAATTTATTTTTAAGTAATCTCTACTCCCAACATGGAGCTCAAACTCATGACCCCAAGATCAGGAGTTGCATGCTTTACTGACTAAGCCAGCCAGGCACCCTAAAATTTCATTCATTCATTTTTTTTTAAGATTTTATTTATTTATTTGACAGAGAGAGAGGCAGCCAGCGAGAGAGGGAACACAAGCAGGGGGAGTGGGAGAGGAAGAAGCAGGCTCCCAGCAGAGGAGCCCGATGCGGGGCTCGATCCCAGAACTCTGGGATCACGCCCTGAGCCGAAGGCAGACGCCTAACAACTGCGCCACCCAGGCGCCCCTCATTTTTTTTTTTAATATTTATTTATTTACTTCAGAGAGAGAAGGAGAGGGAGGGGGGAGAGAATCTGAAGCAGACTGCGTGCTGAGCACAGAGCTGGCTCAGTCCCACCACCATGAGATCGTGACCTGAGCCAAAACCAAGAGTCGGACGCTCAACTGACAGATCCACCCAGGCGCCCCCTAAAATTTCATTCTTAATTTCTCACTAAAAATTTCCTCTCACCAAAAGATTTGACCTGTGTTGGGCTCCCTTTGTATGTCTCAAGTTTTACTCAAATCTGTGATCATGAGTCATAAACATTACATGAAGAGCCTGTTTTTATAGGTTTTGCTGTTAACAACCACTCTAAAACTTAGTGGCTTAAAACAATTAATTATTCAGCCTGTCAGGACTGCTGCTGGTCGTTGGAAAAGTCACTCATGAGGCCGCAGTTATCTGGTGGCTTGACTGGGGCTTGAGTGTCTAAGATAGCCTCACTTACAGTCTGACACCTGGGTGTCACTGTCAGCTGGTACTCTTTTTTCCACATGTTCTCTCATCATTCAGAGAGTTAGCCTGGACTTTTTCTTTACATGGTGGCATGAGTGTTTCAAGAGGGTAAAGTTTTAATGTCTCTAAAGGCTTAACTTTGGAAATCACACAGTGTTACTTCCACCACATTGTTTTGGTCGGATTAAGTCACCATGTCAACTCCGATGCAGAGGATGGGAAAACAAACTCTACCTTTTGAAGGCAGGTACAGAAAAACCCCATTGCAAAAGGGCATTGCCATAGGGAGTTAAGATTTATTGAAAGCCATTATTATGAGTTTCTACCATGGTCTCCCCTCTGACTCCAGGGATTCATATTCTTTTTTTTTTTTTTTTAAAGACTTCATTTATTTATTTGACAGAGAGAGACAGCCAGCGAGAGAGGGAACACAAGCACGGGGAGTGGGAGAGGAAGAAGCAGGCTCCCAGCGGAGAAGCCTGATGTGGGGCTTGATCCCAGAATGCTGGGATCACGCCCTGAGCCAAAGGCAGATGCCCAATGACTGTGCCACCCAGGCACCCCAGGGATTCATATTCTTATCACATGCAAAATATCCACTTCAGGGGTCCTCTTATGCAGTTCCTCTTGATCCAGAGACCTGTAAACTAAAAAGAAAAGTTGTCTGCCCCAAACACACAATATACACTGTTGTCACAGGGATAGAATAATGACAATAGACATTCCCCCTAGAAGATGGGGAGATAACAGGAGGCACGTGGCAATTGTTGGTTCTTAACAGTTCTGAAATCTAGCTGGGCACATGTTGTCAGGGTCCTCTACTCCAGGAGCAGGAAAAGTGCCTTCACTGGGGCCCAGTTCTGTTTTCCTGGGAATGGTTCCCTAATCTGTTGTTCTCCGTGATTCTTCTGGCCTCTTACTGCTGCTTTCTGGGAGGTGTCTCCTTCTACATAAGAAATGTCTTACGAAGCTGAATATCTTTCTCAGTGACTTCCTTCCTATAGAAAGTTGGGATCCCAGGGGCCTCTTTTCATTTTGAATAATCTCTTTGTCCCTTTTAATCCAACTGGTACGTTTCCTTTAAAATTTCTAGGATCTTTAGGGCCCCTGGGGGCTCAGTTGGTTGGGCGTCTGACTCTTGATTTCAGCTCAGGTCGTGGTGTCAGGATCGTGAGATTGAGTCCTGTGTTGGGCTCTACACTCAGCACAGAGTCTGCTTGCCCCACTCCCTCTACTCTTCCCCCCCACTCGTGCTCACATTCTCTCTCTCAAATAAATAAAATCTTAAAAAATAATAAAAAAATGTCTAGGATTTTCTAGGAATTTGATTTCTATTATTCTGTGTCCCCAAAGCTACAACATTATAACTCATTTTAAGACAGGCCTGTCTCTAGTTTGGTTGTGCCAGGCTGTTGTGGCATAATTCCCTTAAGCTTCTTAGAGGACTTCTTGTCTAGTTGAGAGAGTCAACTAGGCATGGCTTTAAAATTTTCTGAGGTTTTTAAAAGGAACTTATAGCCACATCTCTTATCTGATATTTACCCTGTGGGTAGTTCTCTTTTTGAGAATCTTATGGCTTGAGAGACAGAAGATGAGGAATGGTTTTATTTTTCAGTATAGCAAGATCTAGGCCCTCTATATGTCTTCTAATTTTTTTTTTCTTGCAAACTGCACAGTTCTCTCTTTAGTGTATTTCTTACCATACTTTATTATTTGCGGCTAAAAGACTACTTACCACTTTCAAAGCAGCTAATATAAACATGTTTAAAGACTAAAGGAGCAGCAGCTGGGTGGATTCATCAGTTAAGCTTCTGACTCTTGGTCTCACCTCAGGTCTTAATCTCAGGGTTGTGAGTTCAAGCCCTGCATTGGGCTCTGCACTGGGTGTGGAGCCTACTGAAAAAAAAAAAAAGAAAAGACTAGAGGAAACCAGGTTTAAATAATTAAAGGAGAGTATGATGACAGTGACTCAAATAGAGAATGTCAGTAAAGAAATATAAATTATAAAAAAGACTCAAATGGAAATTCTGAAGTTGAAAAGTAGAATAAATGAAAATATCACTAGCAGAGGAACTCAGAAGTCAAATTGGAGATCACACAGAAAGAGAATCCATGGACTTGAAGACAACAGTAAAATAATCCAGTTTGAAGAAAAGAATGAAATAAAATTAACAGAACCTTGGGAATCCATGGGACATCAACTATACCAACAATATGGACAGTTGGAGATAGGGGAGAGAGTCAGGAAAAATATTTGAAGAAATAATAGCTGAAAATTTCCCAAATTTGATGAAAAACGTATATCTACACATCCAAAAATCGGAGTGAATAGGATTAACACAAAGAGGTCTACACCTGGGCACATTTTTATTAAACTGTTTAAATCCAGATACAAAGAAAAAATTTGGAAAACAAGACAGAAAGAATTCATGATATACACGAGAACAGCAATATGATTGACAGCTGACTTTTCACCAGAAACAATGGAAGCCAGAAAGCAGCTGAGTAACAAGTCAAAGTGTAGAAAGTTAAAGGTGTTAATTAAGAATTCTGTATTCACATATCAAAGAACACTCAAGAAATTAAAAGACAACTGAAAGAATGGGAGAAATTATTTGTAAATCATATATGTGATAAGGGTCTTATATCCACAGTGTTTAAAGAACCCTTACAAAGCAGTTAAAACAACCCAGTTTTGTAAAGGTCAAAGGACTTGAATAGACATTTCCTTGAAGAAGATGTATGAAATGCCAACAAACATGAAAATACGTTCAGTATCACTAGTCATTAGGGAAAGGCAAATCAAAACTATAATGAAATAGCACTTTATGCCACTAGGGTGAATATAATTAAGAATAGAAAAAATGAGGGGCGCCTGGGTGGCACAGCGGTTAAGCGTCTGCCTTCGGCTCAGGGCGTGATCCCGGCGTTATGGGATCGAGCCCTACATCAGGCTCCTCTGCTATGAGCCTGCTTCTTCCTCTCCCACTCCCCCTGCTTGTGCTCCCTCTCTCGCTGGCTGTCTCTATCTGTCAAATAAATAAATAAAATCTTTAAAAAAAAAAAAGAATAGAAAAAATGGGAAAATAAGAAGTATTGGCTATGATGTGAAGAAATTTGTGTTTCTTTTTAAGTAGTAAACTCCACTTAGCGTGGGGCTCACACTCATGAGCCTGAGATCAAGAGTCACACGCTCTTGCTGACTGAGCCAGCTGGGTGCCCCCGATGTAGAGAAATTTAAAACTTTTGGTGGCAGTGTAAATTGGTACCGTTACTGTGGAAAACACTTTGGTAGTTCCTTAAAAACTTAGAAGTACCAAACAACCCAGAAATTCCACTCCTAGATAGATAACCAAAAGAATTGAAAAGAAATATTCATAAAAGTACTTGTGCACAGATAATGTTCGTAGCAGTAATATTCACAGTAGCCAAAAGGTAGAAGCAATCCAAGTGTCCATTGACAGATGAATGGATAAACATTTGGTATATCCATACAATGGAAGATTTTTCCGCCATAAAATGGAATGGATTACTGAGATACGGTACTATATGGGTAAACCTCAAAAATGTTACAAAAAATGAAATAAGCCAGACATAAAAGATCACATTGAATGATTCCATTTATGTGAAATATCCAGAGTAGGGAAATCTGTAGTGATAGAAAGGAGAATAGTGGTTGGCTAGGTCTGGGAGTTGGAGGACATGGGGTGGTAGATCTTGAGAGTGATTACTTAATGAGGACTGGGTGTTCTGGGGGAATGAAAACTTTGGAACTAGAGAGATGTGGCAATTGCGTAACATTGTAAATAGTAAATGCCATTGAATTGTACTTTAAAATCGTGTATTTTATGTGAATTTCCCTTCAGAATTTAAGTGAATTCTATATCCAGCAAAGCTATTACTGAAAAATATAGGCAAAATAGAGACATTCCCAGAATAGCAAACACAGAGAATTTGTTGTTAGCAGACATGAAATACTGCTTTACATGAAATACTAAAGGAAGTCCTTCAAGCTGAAAGGATATGGTTCCAGATGGTAACTTGAAGGAAAAGCACTGTAAAAGTTAATTACAGGAGTAAATATAGAAGGCTATAAATAAATTTTTCTCTTATATTAGTTCAACTGAATTAAAAGACATATGTGTAACACAGTAATTATAAAACTGTATTATTGGGCTTTTAAGATAAATATGTAGGAGCCCCTGGGTGGCGCAGTTGGTTAAGCGTCGGACTCTTGGTTTCAGCTTAGGTCATGAACTCAGGGTCATGAGCTCAAGCCCTGCATCAGGCTCTGAACTCAGCAAAGAGTCTGCTAAAGTTTCTCTCTCCCTTTTCTTACGCTTCTCCCCATGCGCTCTCTCTGTCTCTCAAATAAATTAGTTAATTTTAAAAAATAAATATGTAACATGATAATAGCAAAAAGAAAGAGGGGGGAAATAGATTTACTTTGGAGCAAGGATTTTTTATTTTACCAGAATTAAATTAGTAATAATCTAAAATAGATTGTGATAACATACCTCGGGCCTGGTTTCAAGCCCGGCATAGAGCTCCGGAGTCGGTTTGAGAGTCTCTCCCTCTGCCCCTTCCCCTGCTTGTGCTCTCTTGTGCTCTCTCTCTCTCTCTCTAAAACAAATAAATCTTTAAAAAAAATTTTTTTTGATTCACAATAGCATCTAAAGGAATAAAATACTTGGGAATAAATATAACAAAAACTTATACACTGAAGATTATGAAATATTCCCAAGAGAAATTAAGGAAGACCTAAATAAATAAACAGACATCCAAGTTATGGTTTGGAAGACTCAGTATTGTTAAGATGGCAGTTTTCTCCAAAATGATCTGTGGAATCAGTGCAATTTCTGTCAAAATCCAGCAGGCTTTTTTGAAGAAATTGGCAAGCTGGTTCTAAAATTTGTATGGAGATGCTGCAAAATGATGAACAGAGTAAGAGGAGTTACACTTCCTGATTTCAAAATAGTCTACAGCAATGGTAGTCAAGATAGTTATTGGTGTAAAGATAGACCTATGAAGTAATGGAACAGTATTGAGACTCTCTTAAATGTTTACATTTGTGGTCACATGGTTTTCAATAAAGGTTTCAATAAAGGCAATTCAGTGGGAAAAGAATAGTCTTGTAAACAAATGGTGTTGAAACAATTGGGTATCTGCATGGTTAAAGATGAACTTGGGTCTTCACCTCCAAGCATATACGAAAAATAACTCCAAATGGATCATACACTGACATGTAAGAACTAAAACTATAAAACTTCTAGAATAAAACATAGTAGATAGTCTTTATGACCTTTGGTTGGGCAGAGTTCATATACAGGTTTTCCCTGCTATCTGAAAGTATAGCGTTCCTGTGAAATCTTTTGTAAGCTGGAACGGTACGAAGAGAAGAAGCAGTTACCACTAATCTATGTGGACAAATTTTTGAGCATTCCTAGACCCAAAAAATAATGTCCCTTCAGCTTTTCTTATACTTTAGGATACATCTTGCCAATAGATGCTCCCGATAAATCAGATGAAGCACAGATGCTCACAGACACAGTTCAGAGCTGTGGTAGCTTGATACTGGGATGCTGAGCCTGGTTCTTGGGGAAGGAGCATGGCAGTACTACTCTCGCTGCTCTAGGTTGACTCTGCCTCTCGAATGGCTCACTGTAAAACCCTGAACACTGTTTTTGCTTTTTACCTTTTTTCACAAAAGTGAAAATCCTCTTCGATATCTTTTGGTTATCAGTTAAAAAACAGTATCGGTGTTTTCTCCAAACTTTCATAAATGCAAAGTGGCATAACACAGTCTTTCAAAAAGTAGAGAATACTTGTATGTGACATCAAAAGCATGATCCATTTTTTTAAAAAAAGGTAAATTGAACTTAATCAAAATTAGGAACATTTGTCCTTCGGAAGATACCATCAAGAAGTAGAAGACACAACCCACAGAATTGGAGAAAATATTTGAAGATCATAGAGTCCGTAAAGGGCCGTATATATACAAAGTCCTTAAATACATAAAGAACAGTTAAATCTCAATGGTGAGAAAACCCAAGTAAATGGACAAGTCATTTGAATTTATATTTCATGAAACAAGTCATTTGGGTAACATGAAAAGATGCTCATTAACATTAGTAATTACGGAAAAGCAAATTGAAACCATGATATACCAGCTGGCTAAAGTTAAAAATATAGACAACAACAAGTGATAGTAAACTATGGACACACTGGAATCCTCCTCGTACATTGCTGGTGGGAATGTAAAATGGTATAGCCACTTTGGAAAACAATTTAGCGGTTTCTTTAAAAGTTTGAAATAAACTGCGGCACCTGGCTGACTCAGTTGGTAGATCACGGAACTTCTGACCTCAGGGTTGTGCGTTGTGAGTTCAAGCCCTACACTGAGTGTAGAATTTACTTAAAAATTAAAAAAAGTCTTGGGGCGTCTGGGTGGTTCAGTTGGTTAAGTGTCTGACTCTTGGTTTTGGCTCAGATCATGATCTCAGGGTTGTGAGATTGAGCTCAGCATCTCTGCGCTCAGCACAGAGTCTGCTGGAGAGTCTCTCCCTCTCCCTTCCCCCTCCCTCTCCCCTCCCCACATGTGTGCAGGCTCTCTCAAATAAATAAAATCTTTTTTTAAAAAAATTAAAAAGTATAAAAATATACAACTCAGCACTTCTCCATGTTAGATTCTATACATAAGAAATGAAAACCTATTTCAACCAAGACTTATATTTGAATAATTATAGAAGCATTATTCATAATAGTAAAAAAAATTGTAGCAATCTAGATGCTTGTCAGCCAGGAATGAATAAACAAGGCAGTTCGTAAGCTGGAATACTGTTCAGCAGCATAAAAGGAATGAACTACTGGTACATGCTACAACATGGATGGGCTTCAAAAATACGCAGAATAAAGGAAGCTAGATGCAAAAGATGACATGTTTTTTGTTTCCATCTTTGTAGATCTCCAGAAAATCTGTAGAAACAGAAAGTCAGTTAGTGGTTGCTCGAGGTTGGGTATAAGCAAGTGGATGGATTGCAAACAGGCGTGAGAGAGAATTTTGGGGTGATGGAAATTCATCAACAGTGTGGTGATGGTTGCACAGTCTTACAGATTTACTGAAAATTATTGAATGTACGCTTAAAACTGGTGAATTTTACGATATGTGAAATATACCATTTAAAGCTGTTAAAAAATACTAGATACAGATAAAATTGCATGGTGGTGAAAACTCAGTAATTACAACTTTTCTTTAACAAGAAATTTAATGTAGCTCATATCCCTTAGAATAAATGGGCTATAAGCTGAGTCTCCAAATTTTTGTTTCTTCAGATGTTTTAATGAAGTCATTTGTTGTAATGATAAACAGTCTGTGACTGTGCTGATGTCATTTGTATCTAATTACCAAGTTTAGGGTCACATTCAATTTATTAAGCATTTTTTATTAAAAAAAAATTTTGGCAAAGCACTCTACCATAGAGATACAAAGTGTTAAAAATCATGGAAACCTGCTGGGAATTTATAATCAGTAGAGTCTTACCAGATCCCTACAGTACAGATAACATTCTTTGGTTCACCAATTTCTAGGCACTGTGTCGGTTGCTGACTACACAGTGGTGAACTAAATAGACGAGGCGCTTTCCTCTCTGATCGTGTAGTCTTATAAGGAGTCCTACAGCAACTCAGAATTGGCGTTCGTGGTTTCATAGGGGAAGAAACAATCCCATCCTGTTAGGGAGATTGGGAAAGCCTTCATGGCATAGATAGCGTGTCCAGTGGACATCAGTCTATTTCTGCTGATAGAATAGGCAGGTTTGGTCCCGTGGGTGCTTTAGAGAATATAGTATAAACAAAAGCACAGAGCCCGCTTGAAGAGAAGCAAATAGGTTTTTAAGTTCTATTTTGTTTTCCTCCATTGGTTGTACTTTACTATGTATAGTTAAAACTTGCTTTGAAATTACAAAATGTATCATAATAAACCACAAAAGATGCTTTTGATTTTAATTGTAAATTAAAAATTAAAATTAATTTTAACTGTCCTAAATTCAGAAGTATTAAAATGTAGAAACAAAACCAAAACAAAAAAAAACTTACTTTTTTTAATTGTGGAAAGACACATGTAAAATTTGCCATCTTAATCATTTTTAAGTGTACAGTACACTCACAATGTTTGTGTAATCTCCAGGACTCTTCATCTTGCAAAACAAAAGATGCCTCTTAAAATTTTAAAATAATCTGAGTAAATTTAGCCACATGTATCAGAGACCCAAATTAAAAGTGGCTCAAATATGATACAAGTTTCTTTCTCTGTCATGTAAAGTCCAAAGGCCTGGTATGTCTCTGTGGTCATCTACAGGCTTTTTCTAGTTTTCTGCTTATCTTTAAAACTGTGGCCTTCAACTTCGTGATACAAGATGGAGTTCGGTCATCCTAACCACATTTCAAGCAGCAGGAGTAAAGAAGGAGTAAGGAGGGGCACAACTTCTCTCTTCAAGGATACTCCTGAAATTGCACACATCACTTTTTCTTTCATCCCATTGGCCAGAACTTAGTGACTTGGCTTTATCTAGCTGCAAGAGAAATAAAGTTGTCTTTCCATACAGCCATGTGCTAGCGCAAAGTTGGGAATTCCGTTACTCTAGGAGAATGGATAATTAATTTTCTCTGCCAAAGTAGTCATTAAACTTTCTTTTCTTCTGTAATGCTGAATCAGATCTTTTAATTCTTGAAGTCAGGAACTATACTCCAATTGAACCAGCAGGGGTCACTGTGGAGCAAGTACGGTCTTTGTTATTTCCTTTGTTAAACCTACCTGCTACTACATTTCTCAGCTATAGTATCTATAGAAAAACAATTATAGTTTTATACAAAGCAACAATAAATGCTAGTGTATGACAAAACATGTCACTTAGATCTTTTTAAAACCCGAATATTTAAGCATGTCCTATTCCCTAGATAAATGCTTTTGCAGTGTGTTTGCTTGTTCAGGAGATGGTGTCCTCCCTTGAAAGAGTTAATAGAGAACAATCTGGTTGTTCTCATGTTTTTCCCATGATCACGTCCTTGTAATTGTTTGTGGATAGATTACAAAAAATATGCAATGATATATTGCTGTGTTAATATAAAACCAGATTACCTGATAATGTTACGTTTGAACAGTCACTTCCTCTACAACAGTTATATCTGAAATCTTTCACAGATTTGTTGTAATTCATTATATCCTGGATCTGATTGCTTTCGATAATCTTTATATTTTGCATGAAAAACCAAAGTTTGGATTCAGCTGAAATAGTAAAATACCTAAAACATATATTCTGTTGCTTCTAGGAAATGTTTATTTTACCAGCAATGCCATGAATTGGAGCAGAAGCCATATGGGTTTCCTAGAAAACATTTAGAATTATTGTGTCTACCTCTAGGATTTCCAACCTCCATTCTTATGTTACTTCAAATAATGAAGTACTCTGATTATTTTATAGAACCGTAATCGTTCCTATCTTTTTTTTTTTTTTGACGTGGGCTCCACACCCATCATGGAGCCCAGTGTAGGGCTCAATCTCACGACCCTGAGATCAAGACCCCAGCTGAAACACCAAGTCGAATGTTTAACCAGCTGAGCCACCCAGGCACCCCAGAACTGTAATTTCTTAAATCCTGAGATTTACAATCTGCTTCATCTGGTCCGTTGGTTCTCAAATTTCAGGAAGCATTGGTGTCACCTGAAGGGCTTCTTAAAATACAGATTGCCCTTCTTTCTCACCACCTCCTCCTCACCCCATTTTTGATACTATAGGTCTCGGGTAAGCCCAAGAATTTGCACTTCTAACAAAGTCCCACTAGATGCTGGTGCTATTGGTCAGATGACCACAGGTTTTGAACCACTGATTTTATCCTTTCTTGGAACGTTAGAGTAGAATATATATGTGCAGAAGGGAGAAGAGGGATATGTACATCTGGACAGATGTCCTTTAAGCCTGGTGTTTCCCAAATCCTCCCGGGACACTGTCTGTTCCTTTTTCCCTTCACTTGCATTATGCTCCTACAGACACAACACCATTGAGTCTTTTTTTTTTTTTTTTAATTCTTCTTTTTTTTTTTAAGGATTTATTCATTTGAGAGAGAGCATGTACTCACATGCACAGTGAGGGAGAGGCAGACAAGCAGACCCCACAGGGAGCCCGTGCTGGGTTTGATCCCAAGACCTAGGGATCATGACCTGAGCTGAAGTAACACCATTCAGTCTATATAGACTGATGCAAGGAAAGAAATTAGTTGCTGGGTGTGATTTCTGTTCCTTTTTATATCTAGAGTTGTAGAAGTCTCGTGAATGACGTATGGCAGGTTTATATTTTTTAACAATTTAATTACTGTATATATTCAAGGGAGCAAAAGCACCTTATGAGGTAAGATTTGTAGCATTTAACAAATATACTTTGAGTATACAAGATAAAGAGCTTAGCATTTCTAATATATAAGTGATTGTCCTTTTGTGAGTTTGAGTTGGGCAGAGTCTAGTAGATTGGGTGTTGAATGAATCTGTTTTGTACTTAAGGTTTTTTTTCCCCCCAGATCTTAAGCTTAATATATATGCTATCTAACTCTGAAAAGTCTCCCAGGTCTGTTTTTTATGCTTTAGTTTTCTTTGCAAGACATTGTTATTTATGTCATCAACCCTTGATTATCCAGCTTTTTAAATGGGTTATAATTCCTGCATGTGTTCTTTTCTGTAAGTGTACCCAGAGAGGAGTTACCATCATGGCGTGGCATCTTAGAAACCATATCATTTGAGAACTTAAACTTGTTTAGGAGGAAATATGATGGCTTCATTTTGAAAGACTGCCTTATAGAAGAAGGATATGATTTTTTAATAGCTTCCACTAATAGGTAGAAATTATAGGGAAGCAGATTATTCTTTGATGTCATATAATTTCCTAAAACATGTCATTGTCAGTCAACAGCATTACTTTTATTATAAGATTTTCTGTTGCACTGCAACTTGATAGATAGGCCACCTTTCCATCACTAAGTCCTTTTGCTTCTTCAAAAGTCCTTTTCTCCATTTTCTTTTTTTAATTTTCACCAGCCCTGTAATCTCAGAGACCTGTGTCATCTTTTACTTGAACTATAATTTCAGTGTATTCTTAGCTTATGTCCTTACTACCAACCCAGAGTTTAATTTCTTTAGGTTTCTCTTCTCTACAGGATTATTTCAAATTTCTAGCCTGATACACAAGTTTCCTTCATGACCAAACCCCACTATCCACATAACAGTTCAATTTATTAAGTTCCTACCATGTCCAGGCTCTGTGCTCAGTCCTGGAAATATGTTGGCGAATATGAAAGCCATGGTCCCTGCCCTCACAGAGCTTTCCATTTAGCTGGAGGGTAGGTTGTTACAGTTATTAGAAAATATCTATTGTAATTACTCTTTGAATGTCTGAGTTTGAGGGGGAAGTACATTCTGTCCACTACTTTCCTATCCTTTTGCTTCCCTTCCATTACTTTGTCTACTTTGAATCATGAAATGCCAAGGCCTTCATGTATGACTCCGTGCTTTAATACATCTTATCTCCCCCTTTTTTCCTAGTTAATTAACTTCTGGCCTTCCTTTAAGACCCAGTTTAAATGTCAGGTGTGGGCAGAATTTGTTATTTCTTCCTTTGTTCTCATATACCTGTTGTCATTTATCTGTAATAATTAATAAAGTATTTACTTGTTTGTGTTCGTTGTAGAGGAGAAGCTCCTGAAGTACAGAGAGAACATCTCCTTTTCTTTGTATCTCATTGCCTGTAAGAGTGCCTGACTTGAGAGGGTGTTCAGTCAATGTTCATTGCATAAAGTCAAGAGGCATCTCTGTAATACATAATAGCAGGGACTGAACATTTTTCCCTCGGCTTCAGTGACATATGTGTTTGCTGTTTTTGCTCTGCTTTTTATTGAGTGTAGGTATTTGGTTTTTTATGTAGATTACTATAGAAGCTTACAGTCTTGATCTCCTTTATGGAAGAAATGGTGACTCTGTTTAAAAGTCCCCGTTGTGGTCAATTTGATTAATTTGTTAAATGATCACTTGTGTGCATCAAGAATGCACGTGGTGGTGGTTATGAAGCATTAGCAGTTTTCTGCATTTGTATAAAACTCAGAATGTCCCCTACCCTAGGTTTCTGAGCGCCACCTTGAACAAGTAAATGTGACTTAGATTTGGAGAATCACCATATCTTAATGGCATTTTTAAATAGTCACTGTGGGGGCTCCTGGGTGGCACAGTCGTTAAGCGGCTGCCTTCAGCTCAGGGGGTGATCCCAGCGTTCTGGGATTGAGCCCCACGTCAGGCTCTTCCGCTGGGAGCCTGCTTCTTCCTCTCCCACTCCCCCTGCTTGTGTTCCCTCTCTGGCTGGCTGGCTGTCTCTGTCAAATAAATAAATAAAATCTTTTAAAAATAAATAAATAAATAGTCACTGTGCAGTGATGTGATTTTAAGCAAATAAATCTTCTACGATGCCGTTTCCTTACAAGAAAGTGAAGATTAAGGATAGTATGAAGATTCAGTATGTTACTACATGAAAAACACTTAAAACAATACCTGCCACATAATGTCATCCTTCTGATTGCTATTAATTTTTTCTAAAGACAAGGAACAAATTAAATGTCTCAAAGATGTAACACTAAATGATTTTGTTTTTGCAGATGTTCTCAAATAGTGATGAAGCTGTAATCAATAAAAAACTTCCCAAAGAACTCCTATTACGGTAAGTCTGAATGCTAATTTTAGTTTGGTTGTGTGTGTGTATGTGTATATTTGCCTATTTAAAAATTTTTAGGCTTATTGCTAATTTTTTTCGTGTATGTATAGGAACTGGATTATCTGAATTTGTAAATTTATTGATTCTTTTGTTAAACAGTCTTGACTCCGTATTTTCTAGATATGCATCAAAATTTTACATGTTTAATTTAAAAAGTTTTCTCCTACCTGATTTGTACCTATAAGTGATTTTGTTTACTAGTTTTCCCTTGCTCTATTCTTGTATATAATGTGAAAGAGATAATGTATTTTATTATAATGCTGATTTTTTTTGAAGTGATTCTAATCCATCCCTTTGCCCCACTTCCCATTCCCAATATCAAATATGTCCATGAAGTGACTTGTATTTGCGACAAAATATCATATATACTGAGGCACTGTATGGAAGAGTCACAGCCCTTTACTTTAAGGGTAAGAAGGTAGGGACACATGACTGGCTCAGTTGGTGGAGCATAAGGCTCTTGATGTCAGGGTTGTAAGTCCAAGCCCCATGTTGGGTATACTTAAAAATAAAATCTTAAAAAAAAAAAAGATAAAAAGGTAAAAGTTATTTGAAGCTCATTCTTGTATTACAGTTACAGTTTTATCTTCCTCATTTTTAGCATGTAGAAATTACATTTGGGATCACCCACAACATAAAACCCACAGGCCCCAATTATATACATCTGACCTAGGAATTGCCTAGGAAAAAACTAAGGGAGTTATTTTCAGTGCCCATAATTTTTTAAAAGATTTTATTTATTTATTTATTTATTTATTTGAGAGAGAGCAAGTGGCAAGTGAGAGAGAGCACAGTTGGGGGAGAGGCAGAGGGACAAGCAGACTCCCCACTGAGCACAGAGCGCAATGCGGGTTGGGTCTCGATCCCAGGACCCTGAGGTCATGACCTGAGTCAAAGTCAGATGCTTAACTGACTGAACCACCCAGGCGCCCCTGTTTGGGCACTTAATCAATGCTGTTCTTTGTTCACTGATGTAGAATATCATGACATAGAATGAAAGATACATTCTTTTATGCAAATGTTAGAAGCTAACAGGTTCTACTGAGGGACATCTGCCTCTTGCTCTTAGCAGCTACTGCCCCAGCCCATAACCAGCCCAATCCCCTGCTCAAGGTGGAAAAATAATCTCACACTAGTGCTGGTGAAGGACGAGTATTCCTGGTATTTCTTAAGGATTTGCACATCTGAGTCCTTCACTATATTGCAAGTACCTTGCAAGCAGGGACTTTTCTTACAAATCTTTACGTAATACGTATACTTTGGAGATACTAAGAAAAAATAACGGAATTGAACTTGGAATGGATTGTTTTCACGGAAGCAATGCTTTAGTACATGCTGTTGACTGTAGTTGAAATAACATGAGGTACCCAGGGCTATTGGAGAATTGAATATCCCTCAAATGTCAGCAAAATTTTAGCTATCTTAAGGAGAAATATTCTTAAATGGGTTATGTTCTTTAGTGTTAATATAAACTGAGTGCACTAAGACATACTTCAACTTTTTTTTATAATGGCATTAATTTGTTCTATAGTAGTTTACCTAAAGACTCAGTAAGATTCAGGGAAATCATTTGATTCTTTGGTAATTAGCTGCACCTTGTTATGGTTTACATTTTTATATTTTATTAGAGTTTTTCTCCATGGAAGACAGACATAAAGGCCACATACTGTATAATTCCACTTACATGAAATATCCAGGATAGACAGATCCATGGAGATAGGGGTTGACAAGGGCTCTGGGGAGTGACAGCTAATGGGTATACGATTTCTTTTGGGAGTGATGGAATGTTCTGAAATTAGTGATTATGGCTGCACAGCATTGTGAATATACTAAAAATTACTGAATTGTGTACTTTAAAAGAATAAACATGGAATGTGAATTCCCTCATATATATATATACATATGTATATAATTTGTATATATTTTCAATTTATAATAATTTTTTCAATAATACAGTTGTAATAAAATATACAATTATAAGTAAATTTTTATGTATTATATAATTTAAAATAAAAAATGTAAGGGCACTTGGATGGCTCAGTCGTTAAGCATCTGCCTTCGGCTCAGGTCATGATTGGGATCAAGCCCCACATCGGGCTTTGTGCTAGGCGGGAAGCCTGCTTCTCCCTTTCCCTCTCCCCCTGCTTGTGTTCCCTGTCTCCCTCTCTCTCTGTGTCAAATAAGTAAATAAAATCTTTAAAAATATGTGTGTGTGTATATATGTATATATATACACATATAAATACATATATACATATAAATACATATATATAAATACATATATATATACACACACACACATGATAGAGTAAGAAATTGTGTACATTTAGCTCTTCTTGGATTTACTAGTACCCATGGGAAATAAAGAAAATAGGAAGAAATACAAGGCCTCTCAGACACTGAAATGAAGAGTTTCGGGGCCAAAACATCATATAGCCTAGTGGGTATCCTATAGATTGGCAGCCTTTGGGTCAGGTTTCCAGCCCGCCTCAGTCAGACACCAACTTGATGTCATTACCTGCTGGTCAATGTGATAAGAACTCTAGAAAAGAGCTGTGTATGGCAGATGTTGAGGTTTGGCCATATGTCCGGATAATTGTACTCTTGTACATTCTCTCTGGGCGTAAGTGTTCTATATTAAGGTAGTTGAAGTCTTATGAGTTAGCAATATTTCATGCATATCTTCATCTAGTATATGTGTACATCAGTATGTCAGCTATAAACTCTGGAATCCATTTTATTTTTATTTATTAATTTAATTTGTCTCCAGAGTACTTGAGATGGCTTGGATCAGGAGCAAGAGTAATAAATACAAATAAACTATGAGGACCATGTCAAATACTTTTTAAAGTAGAAAACCAAAGCCATAAAGGAAACATATGTACCCTTGTAAGAGCTTGCACAGTTGCTATAGATGGGTCTCACATTTAGCTTTAAATTTCTTGGTAGCATAAATGAAATAATATTCTTAACGGCAAAGAAGAAATATATATATTATACCATAAAGTCAGCTCTTTGTAGCACTACTTTCTAAGAGAATTTCTCAAATGAGAGTCTATTATACTTTGTCGATAAAGTTCTGTAGCAGATTCCGTAACAGATTTCATATGGTCACGTCTTATAGCACCTTTGTAATAGTTAAAAACAAAATAATAACATGTAAAAATGAATGCATGCTTCTGACAGTCCAGTTGATCCAAGGTTGCTTTTGGCTGCAAGTAATAGAAACTCTGAGATGGGCTTAAACAGTAAGGGAGGTTGTTTCATACAAAAGGAAATACAAAGATCAGGCTGCCTGCATCCCAGGGTTAATTGATTTAGGGGATCCACAATGTCATCAGCAATTTTCTGTCTATTCTGCTAGAAACAGCATCAGCTTGGTCCTAAAAGCCCTTTTCTTCATGGGCACGGGATGGATGCCAGCAAATATTGGATCAGCATGTGTTTTTGTTCACTCTGAGGGGAGAGATAGGCGGCCATTTATGCTCCAATAAAGCCTCTTCTCAGATCTCATTAGCCGAAATTGGCTTAGGCCTGAACCAATCACTGTGACAGGTTTAGACACTAACTGGGCTGAAGTGGATGTTGGACAGTCAATTACAGTGCCTGCCACAGATAGAATATATCATACTTTAAGGAATCGTGAATGTCCTTCAGTCTTCTATAAATCTCATTTATCTTAGCTGGAATTTTCTTAAGATTAGGGTAGTGCAAGGATTATATTTCTTACCAGGTCCTGGAGTCAAAATATCCTTAGTTGTGGACTGATGACTGATTCCTGTACTTCAAACCAGGTGAACAAGTAGATTTGTCATCCTTTGATGGGAAATAAAGGGCCTAACCATTACTTCACCCCAATAAAGCACTACCCTACTTTTGCATTGAGTTTTATTTCCTCAAGAGAAAATTATAAACTGTTTGCAGCGTGTTAATAAATGGTTAACGAAGTGCTCAAAATTTTGTACCACAGAGCATAGCTAAGATGATTTTTGTCTAGAGAGTGTTCATAGAAGGTGATATTGCCCGTTGCTCAACGTAGTCTCTCTCTCTCTCTCTCTCTCTCTCTCTCTCTCTCTCTCTCTCACTCACACACACACAACCTCATTAACATTCCTATAGAGCTTTTCATTTAGACAGAACTTCCCTGTCAACTCGGTCTAGTTAGTAATTTAAGTAGGTGTTATTTGTACACCTGAGGAACTAAATGATTTAGTGTGATACATGGGATTACCAGATATGAGTAGATTAGGTTTGCATAATTTCTGATCAGTATAATCTTGGTTAAATAGTTAACTGTAAGTAGCTGGCTAGAAGACCAGCTGTCTGATGTGTACTCTTCAGATCTGTAACAATGAGATCATTTTAAAACACCCAGGATACTTATTTTTCTATTCTTTGTGGCCAGGGGTATGCATCTGGTTTATTTAGGAGCAGCTTTGCATTGAGATTCGGGTTAAAAAGGAGCCAAAAGCACAGCCCTAATTTTAAGATGCTGAAGATGATCTGATCTCGTGGCGGTTATGTCTGCCAACCCTGATTCACTTCTAATATGGAAGATGTGGTCTTTATGTTCACATTAATAACCAAGTATGTATAGAGAGCTCTTATAATTTAATCTGTAACAGATTCTTGTCTAAACAGTCAAAGCTTTTGTCCGCGATAGCTACAGGTAACATACATTGGTTTTAGCAGATTTGTCCACGAGATGATGGGTAATAACCATAATGTTATAATTATACCTGAAGTCCTCTCACTTAAAACAGGGGCCTAGTAAATCTGTATCTCTAGTTTGATAATAAAGACACTAGCATACAGTTTTAATGAACAGTTCCTGCAAACTGATGGTCTCTTGTGAGGAATAAGAAGTTTCCAATTTTGATTTTTTTTTTTTTTTTGAAAATGTGGTGTAGTTTCTGTCAGCAGGCAAGTATCAGAACCGTAAATTCAGGGGCTTCTGGGTGGCTCAGTTTGTTAAGTGTCTGCCTTTGGCTCGGGTCATGATCTCAGGGTCCTGGGATCGAGCCCCACATCGAGCTCCCTGCTCAGCGGAGAGTCTGCTTCTCCCTCTCCTCTGCTGCTCCCCCTGCTTGTGATCTCCCACGCTCTCACATGCTCTCTCTCTCAAATAAATAAATAAAATCTTAAAAAAAAAAAAGAACCCAAAATTCAGAGCAGTCCTTGACACATCATATGGCCAAAGATCTTCATCTAGTGCCTTTAAAAAAATTTTTTAACAAATAATATATAAATTACTCATTAGCCCAACAGTTTGAGAAATACAAAGTAAACAACTGGCTTCCTTAATCCCTGCTCTTTCAGTGTCCACCCCTCCCCCTGCCCCCCTCTCCCCACAGAAAAACCCATTCTCCCCTCCAAAGGTAGCAGATGTATCCACTTATATCTAGATATATGTACAGTATTTAAATGCATGTCTTCATGTATTCATATTTTATATTTTTCAAAAATGAAAACATGATATAAATACTCTTCCACAACTTGTTTTTGTTTCTGTCATTTAATAATCATTGACCTCTTTTTAGGTCAGTTCATGCAGCTCTACCTCATTCTTTTAAAAGACAGCTACGTGGACTAGTTCATCGATCGAGTGTACCATATTTATTTAAGCATTTTTATTTATATATATCAAGATTGTTTCTAACTTTTCATTATGTCAGTAATGCTGCCATGAACATTCTGTAAACCATTTTTACTCCCGCTTTTGCTTCTGCAGTTTGTAATACATATATCTTTTATTTTAATGGACACTGTCAAATTACTCTCCAAAAAAATTGTACCTATACATATCCCCATTATATGAATGGAATTATCCTATCTTAACCTCTCCAGGACCACTCTGTGCTTTTTAACTTTTTTTTTAAGAGAGGGAAAAGTGCGAAAGGGAGAGAGAAATCTTAAGCAGGCTCCATGCCCAGTGCAGAGCTCAACATGGGGCTCAGTCTCAGAGCCCTGAGATTAAGACCTAAGCCGAAATCAAGAGTCGGACACTTAACTGAGTCACCCAGGTGCCCCTATGCTTTTTACCTGTTTATTATTTTTAAATTTTTTTTATTTATTTGACAGAGAGATATAGCCTGAGAGCACAAGATGGGGGAATGGCAGAGGGAGAGGGAGAAGCAGGCTCCCCATTGAGCAGGGAGCCCAACTCAACTTGGGACTCCATCCCAGACCCCTGGGATCATGACCTAGCTGAAGGCAGATGCTTAACCAACTGAGCCACACAGGCACCCCGTTTTTTAACTTTTTAAATAGAATTATATTAGGAGGTGTTGCTCAGGAGGGTTTGGGATATCTGTCATAAGACTTCGAAGCCAAAGGAAGTTGGGAATAAATCCTTTTCAGAGAACCATACTATGGGTAACCATATCCCCAAATCTACTTTCACTATTGATTTTAACAGCCAGCCCCCATGTTCTCCTCCGGGAATTTAGTATTAAGGGTTTGGGTTTGTTTGTTTTTTTCTTTTTTGGTATAGCAATGAGTTTTATGCATAATTAGACCCTGTTTTCTTCCGCATGATGTCTTAGCATCTTTTTGCTTCCTGGTATTCTTTATCAAGGGTAGGGAAGGCGAGGTCTACTTTGCTTAAACCTGGGCAACCTAAAGCCAGTCCAGTTTTTCAGCAGTCTGTCGATAAGAGATGGGGAAAGACTTTTATTGAAGCAATCAAGAGGATCCTTAGACAATAGCAGACTCTTCATTCCATTTCGGTTTTCTTATCTCTTTGATCTTAACCATTCTGATTGTCAGGGAAGGGCCCCTGGCTGGCTCAGTTGGTAGAGCATGCAAATCTTGATCTCAGGGTCAAGAGTTGGAGCCCCATGTTGGACCTGGAGACGCCTTTAAAAAAAGAAAAAAGTACAACGTAGTGATTTGACAATTGCATACATTATGAAATGCCTACCACAGTATGTGTTGTTATCACGCATCACTTAACCATTCTGGTTATGGACATAGGTATCTCAGGAGGAATTACGTAAAGGGTTAAAGTGTGGAGAAAAGGACCACTGTCGACAGGATCTAGGGTACTTAGCCTGAAGATTATGAAAAGCAGGAAGGTGGTCAGTATAATGTAGTTTATTATGCTACCTTATTCTGTAGATGTTGTAGGTATATATTTATACATGTACTGATTTTTTTTTAAATTTAAGTTAACTTTATGATATTTGGGAGAATAAATGCTCATCGTGAGCCCCCCACCCCAACAAAAAAACACCTCTCTGGCTTAAAACCCTGGAAGCCTAGCCCATTAGTTCTTGTATTTGGGTTTCTAAAGATAATTATCTCCCCTGTCAAGTATTTAGAATAAGTAGAAATCAAAGTTTACAAAACAATAGCAGACATGTAGTTGGACTTAGTATGGAGTGGTAGAAAGGACTTAAGCACTGAGGCTTATCATTCCTCTAACTAGGGAGCCAAATCAGGACTGGAAAGACCAGGCTCTTTTTACATAAATTGAATACAGGAGCACAGTGGCTATATTTGTCTTCCCTCTTTCTTTTTAATGTACCGTAATCAAAATCCAGGTGAAAACCTAACTCATTTGGGATCTTGATATTCAGAACCCAGTCAGTACACTCCAAGAATGGAATGAGGTATGTGCTTCCAAGAGTCTCCCGGTTCTGCATTTGGCCTCTAGCCTAATGTTTCATGTCCGTCTATAGTGCTTCCTTTTGTGTAGAAAAGGTTACTATAGTCGAACTAGGATCATTACCTGTAAAGCTGCTCACCTGTGTCCCCCCCCAGGTATAATATACTGTATTTATATAAATTGCTCAGGGATTAGTGATGACTTTGCAGAAACAGGATCTTTAGATTATGATATTCTACATAAAGGTGCCATATAGAAGACAGGAAAAGGCAGGGGCATTTCGGCAATTCAGGAATGTTTGTTGCATTAGAAAAACTTACTGTTTTAGGAATTTAGGTGCCTAAGTTGGAGATATCTATATTTATTTGTGAGTGGTTAGTAATCTGTATTGAAGAAGATGGGAGATTTATTCTATAAAAAACATTCATCAAGATGGTAGCAGGGCCACCTCAAGAGAACAAGGCATCCAGCCTTTCCCTGTATGGACAGATGTACAAAATGCGATATACACATACAGTGAAATATTTTTTTGAAGATTTTATTTTATTTTTTTTTTTTTAAAGATTTTATTTATTTATTCGACAGAGATAGAGACAGCCAGCGAGAGAGGGAACACAAGCAGGGGAAGTGGGAGAGGAAGAAGCAGGCTCATAGCAGAGGAGCCTGATGTGGGGGCTCGATCCCACAACGCCGGGATCACGCCCTGAGCCGAAGGCAGACGCTTAACCGCTGTGCCACCCAGGCGCCCCTGAAGATTTTATTTATTTTAGAGATTTGTTTATTTCTTTTGGAGAGAGCATGAGGGGGGCAGAGGGAGAGAGAATCTCAAGCGGACCCTCCACCTAACTTGGAGCCTGAGGTGGGGCTCGATCCCATGACCCAAGATCACCACCTGAGCTGAAACCAGAGTTGGCTGCTTAACCGACTGTGCCACCCAGAAGCCCCAAGATATATTTTAGAGCTGGGGGAGGGGGCACAAGTTGGGTGAGGGCAAAGGGGGAGGGAGAGAATCCCAAGCAGCCTTGCTCTGAGCATGGAGCCGCATGGGGGGCTCCATCCCATGACCCCGATATCATGACCTGAGCCAAAACCGAGAGTCGGTTGCTTAACAGACAGCCACCCAGGCGCCCCTGCAGCAGAATATTCAGCATTAGGAAGGAAATTCTGAGACATGTTACATCGATGAATCTTAAAGACATTATGCTAAGTGAAATAAGACAGTTACAAAAGGACCAATACTGGAGCGCCTGGATGGTTTAGTCGGTTGGGTGTCTGACCTGATTCTGGCTCAGTTCATGATCTTGGGATGGTGAGATCGAGCCCTGGAGGTTCCTCAATCAACGTGGAGTCTGCTTCAGATTCTCTGTCTCCCTCTCCTTCCGCTCCTCCGTCTGCTCTCTCGCTCTCTTTCTCTCTCAAATAAATAAATCTTTTTTTTTTTCAAAATGGTGATTTTATTAAAGCATGGGGACAGGACCCATGGGCAGAAAGAGCTGCTGCCATAAATCTTTAAAAAAAACACAGAAGGACAAATGCCATATGATTCCTCTCATAGGAAGTCTCTAGAGTAGCCAAGTTCATAGACAGAGGAAGTAGAGTGGTGGTTGCCAGGAGCTAGGGGAAAGGGGAATGAGGAGTTGTTGTTTAATAAGTGTGGCATTTCAGTTTTGGAAGATGAAAAAGTTTTGGAGATGGGTGATGGTTATGGTTGCACTACAGTGTGAATATACTTAATGCTGCTGAACTATATACTTAAGAATGATTAAAATGGCAAATTTTATGTCATGTGTATTTCATCCAAATAGCAAAAAGATTTTAAAAAACTAGATATTCACAACACATTACTTTTTGTCTGATGTAATTAATTTTTTTAATTTTTTTATTTTAATTTACTTTTATTTTTTTTTAGAGAGAGAACACATATGAGTGGGTGGGGAGCAGAGAGAATCTTAAGTAGGCTCCACATCCAGCGTAGAGCCCGATGTAGGGCTCAGTCTCATGACCCTGAGATCATGACCTTAGCCAAAATCAGGAGTGGGCTGCTTAACCAGCTGAGTCACCTAAGCGCCCCTTGTCTGATGTAATTGTTAACTGAGTTTATTCCAGTTCCAAAATGTGACTGATAGTCTCTGATCACTAAGCAACAAAATTTTGTTCTTTTAAGCTAATTCGGAAGGTTTTTACACTTAAAGTAATTATGGAAGAAAAAATCTGGCATTCACTTCTCCAAATTAATGTTTCCTGACCTCCCTTTTGTAACATTCTGGGTATCTCCAGTTATCTCAGGGAATTTATAAAATTCTTAAGGCAAAATTAACTTTAATTTACTTAAATCTTTGAAACACATGCTATATTACACTTGTTGCCTCTTGCAGAAGAGTTTAGCGTATTATTCAGATCACAATGACCTTTAAAGGGTGCTCATGAGTAAAGAGGGCTTTAAACAGATGTGAGCCATTCACTTATTGCCAGGATGCTCTGACCTGTTTTTACAGGTGGCTTATAGTGTAGAGAGTTATCACACTGTAAGCAAATCAATTATTTCAAATAATGCTTCAAAACAAATATTTAAGTTCTGTAAGACTGAGAATAATTCTAGGCAGTGTTTCCTGACAGTGATTAGATGAGTTTTATAATTTCCTAAATTAGAATTAAATATATAGAGATTTAGCATAGTTACTAATTTTTAGGTATTATTATATTAATCTTTTTTCCTTCGTAACTGTAAAATTCTTTATAAAGTTACCCTTCCCTTGTCTTCTTTTGATAACCAGAAGTGTGAAAATTGTTTTTTTTTTTGCTTTTAACAAATTGTATCAGTTAGAAATATTTTTTTATCCCTTGATATAAGTAATTGAACTTGTGTGGCACTTACACGTACATTCTCAAGATTACTTTCTCC
Organism: Ailuropoda melanoleuca; assembly: GCF_002007445.2. NCBI lineage: Eukaryota > Metazoa > Chordata > Mammalia > Carnivora > Ursidae > Ailuropoda > Ailuropoda melanoleuca. Next base: position 23,908,693 of record NC_048230.1, on the reverse strand, counting down.
CCCAGTGTTTTATATGGGCAGGGTTATGTTGTAAGTTACTCGTGCTTTTTGTGTTTGCTCAAAGGAAATTCTCCCTTTTCGTGCATGTATTAACATAGGTTTTTGTAGGTAAAAATCAAGAGAAAGTACTTTATCATCTAATAAAGTTTGTCTCCCTCTCTTTTAGGATATTTTCTTTTCTGGATGTTGTTACTCTGTGTCGCTGTGCTCAGGTGTCCAGGGTAAGAATGGTTGAGATGATTTTAAGGGTACCCCTTCCTGATGCTGAGGATACCAGCAAACCCTTTACTTCAGATGTTAGTTGTATGTTACATTTCAGAGGATGGTATTTCATGCATGGCTTCCCAAACCCGTGCAATTCTACAGTAGGATTCTACAATATGTCCTGTCTCTAACTTTAATTTTTTGGGAATCTTAATTATTTGTATAATGCAAATAGAGGAAACATTTTCAAGGAGAAAGTATTAAACATCCAAATCAAAAGGTTAGGCTTTGGGGGCGCCTGGGTGGCACAGCGGTTAAGCGTTTGCCTTCGGCTCAGGGCGTGATCCCGGCGTTATGGGATAGCCCCACATCAGGCTCCTCCACTATGAGCCTGCTTCTTCCTCTCCCACTCCCCCTGCCTGTGTTCCCTCTCTCGTTGGCTGTCTCTATCTCTGTCGAATAAATAAATAAAATCTTTAAAAAAAAAAAAAAGTTAGGCTCTGCTCAGAATTGTTAATAAAATAGTGTTTCGTTATGTTCTTCTAGTTCATTTATATGCGCACACACACAGACACACACGCCCACACACACGGAAGGCTCAAGGCACTAATTCTCATGTTACTTCCCCATATTGCTTCCTCAAAAGATAATAGCTAGAATTTAATTTATTTAAAAATTATAGGGCAAAACAGATTCCATTCTTAAAGTCAGTTTCTAATTTCACTTAATTATCTGTTTTTGTTGGTTGACGTTGTGACAAAACTGAAATATCATAATCTTATTGGCTGCCACTAATACAGAGAACAGATTCTGTGCTGTGGGAAAATTGCTTTCTCTTTTGTAATACAGATCTATAATGATTAACTTAGAGTGAATGAGCACATGCAGTCATCATTTTTTCATAAACTGGACAGTGGCTTTTTGCTCTTTCATTTAGTAAACATTTATTGACAAACTCTGTGTACAAGATAACAGTCCTAAGTGCTGGATATGGAACAGGGTTATACCATATTGTGTTTAACTTTGTAGTTGCGCACAGGTTTTCAAATAACCGACACTACTTCCCTCAAAAAACCCCCACAAAACTTGCCATAGAAAATTCACCGTGTCTTGCTAACTTTAATGTAATTTCTGTATCCCAAAAGCTATACTCAGTCAGTGTTTCAGCTACTTTGGAAACAGTCAGTAGTATTCTGATGATTTTTCTTCACAACTTTTTTGTGCCTCGTATTTGTGCTGTGGACATGGCTGGTACAAATCAATAGGGTTTCCTTAATATCTCCATATGAAACTGAGGCCATCATTGAGAAAAAAATACCCAGACTGATGTCTAAACCTTTTAGTTTAGTTACAGTCTCATCTCATGGGTGTTGATTTGAGTGAATTTTAATTGTTTTCATTTGCAGATTCCTCTTCCCTATCAGTGTTTTAACTTAAAGGAAAGCACACCACCAGTTTTCATTAAATCTGGAGAATTGGTACATCAGTACATGCTATTCTTCTCTGTACTTGAAGTACTTAATGAATTTGTTTTTTTTTTTTAAAGACTCTAGAAAGGAACCTATGATTCCTAATTTTAGTCTGGGTTTGTCATGTTTCCTTCTTATTGGAGAAAGTAAGGAAATGAGAAATATCAAATCAAACCAGAAGTATGTTTAGCCTAAGAATCTAGTAAACATACGGTCTTTAGAAGTTTAATCTTTTGTCTCCCATGGCTAGCCATTTAAGAAACATGAGACCACAAAAAGAAAAGCAACATTGAACTCCGGAGAAAACCTTAAAGATTTCCAGAGTAATAACTTTACTTCCCCTCATACCTCTCACATATTTCTGGCTGATGGTGTAACACCCTGGGGCTTGGAAGTGTGTCCACAGTTTCCTTTTTAGTATCTCAGTATTGACTCCATTTTGATGTGTTGTAGTAAGAGATAATATTCTAAGTTTATACCTCAACAATATTAAGACTTTTGTTTACACTTTAATATAGAAAACTTTCAAAGGCTTTCTTACTAAAATAAGATACACAACAAGTTAAGTCTTATTGGAGTCATTTTTTCTAGTCCTGAAAAGCCTAAATTCTTGCCTCTCTTTAGCTTAATTGAAGAAATGTATGAGAAGTCTGAAACGTTCACTGCTTTAAAATTTCCACTGATTCAAGTTAGAAGGAAGGATGACCAATCCTTGAAAAATCCTTGAAAATCCTTGAAAGTCAGTGAGCAAATTGGTAATGAGGGAGGCAATAAGATTCTGTCATGTAAATGGAGAAATGAGTGTCTTTTCTAAGTCCCAGGTCACTGTATCAGTTTCACGTCTGACCAGCTGATTATGGGCAGCAAATATGTATTTTGAACATAGCCATATTCAGAGTACTTGACACTTTCTTTGGTTTCACCTCATCTTGCTCCTAGTTGAAGGATGGGGTAAGAGACTTGTTTTTCATTAGCAGAAGTATCTCATTTGGAGATTAGAAACTAAATCTTCCGGTTAGGAAATAGTTTCTGGCTGGGATACTTACTACAACCTGTCCTCTCCCGACCCCCCTCCCCCCAGCTGCTAGTTTCTGTATCCACTCATTTATGAGATAATCTAATTGAATAAAATATGAATCAGAAAAAAGGCAGACCTTTTGAGAGTTTTTGGTGGGGGACTGAGAAATTTTTTGGCCAATTTCAATCATTAGTTTGAATTGTGAACTTGAATATTGCTGGTTTACCCCCTTGAGCTTCTGCTCATTTTGTCTCCATTTCTTCAAAACAGGCCTGGAATGTTCTGGCTCTGGATGGCAGTAACTGGCAGCGAATTGACCTGTTTGATTTCCAGAGGGATATTGAGGTATAATTATGTGGTGTGTGGCCCCATTTCTCATGTTAGAATGTAATTACAGCATGGAACAGATTAGCCCAAACCATAGAAATCTCCTTTCCCTGGAGAGAGAAACTATTAATTTCAGTGCATCTGAACTTCCTGGGAACCTGCAGTGTTCCCAACAGCTTGCTCAGGTTTTGAGAATAAGCAGAACTATTTTACTGATGGAATATTAAATTATTTAGTATTAATAGGGCTAAAAATTTTTGTTTTTGTGGTGGAAATGTGAACATGTGTTTGCTCATTTTAAGGAAGTCTTTTTATATTTGCTTATGGAAGAATGAATAGAGTTAAGAGTTTGTCGGGGGATTATATTTGCATAAATTCTAACTGAGATGAGCATTTGATCTTTGGGTGCCTATAGACAGTTTTTCTGGATAATAAAAAAAGAATAAAGCCAAAGTCATTTAATGAATTATTTTTGCTGGGGAGAGATATTTTTTTTTCTCTTCTCACTTCTTCCTCATATTCCATCTCTCAGTATAGCCTATTATCTCTAAAACAGAGAAGGATAATGGCTTAAGCTTAAATTATTTTAACATGAAACTGAATTCTGTGGTCCTGGTTTTCTTGTCAGGAGAGTGGAAACAATAGGTTCCTCATCGTATTATAAGAATAAAATGAGGTTTAGATTTAGATTTAAAAAATTTTAAGTTCCAGGGGAACTTGTCTGGAGGATCCTTATAAGAAGTTTTTCAAAAGCCTCACATGAACTTTGTTAGAAATGGAACTTTCCATTTCTAACAGAAAGTGCTTTTAAAATAATACCCACTGACATTATGCTGGATTTTTGTGTTTTTCACAATTGTCTAATCTTCATGGATATAAATGTTTAAAGCAACATGACCCACAAAAATCATTCAGCAAGCTTCTGTTAAGTGTCCGTTGAGTCTCTGCTGTATTTAGAGCGCTATAGTAAACACTTTGGAAAGGATTCAGAAGTAATAACGATAACCAGTGTCCTTCAGTAGCTGCAGTTTAACCAGGAGGGCCGTCTGCATTAATACAGTGGCATAAGAACCTACAGAGCACCATGTCCTCACCTGCAGAGTATCTCACAAATGGAACAAAATAAACAATACAGGGTGTAAGCCTGTTTCAGATAGATGAGTTGACCAGGAAAGGTTTCTCAAAGTAAGGTGAAATTTCTTTCTTGAATTAATTAGGTTTTGAAAACAAGTAGAAGCCTCTTCTTTGTTTATAAATTATTTAAAAACGAGGATGTGTTCTCTTCAAAAGCAATGTGGTGCCTTATTTTTCTGTTTTGTTTTGTTTCTGTCTCTTTTTTACAGGGCCGGGTAGTGGAAAATATTTCAAAAAGATGTGGGGGCTTTTTACGAAAGTTAAGTCTTCGTGGGTGTCTTGGAGTAGGAGACAATGCATTAAGGTAAGAACATAACTATTGATTAATTGATCTTCTTGGCTGAAATAAAGAACAGCATCATCTCACCCAGAAAAAGCTAAAATAATTTTTATATTCTTAAGCTCTCGGAACCCAAACACACATACATTGCTTATAACATAAAAATATCCAGTACTGGGATGTATGGTTTTGAGAATAAAACAAGAATAAGTACTCCCCACCAAAAGCCAGATTCCTCATATCATAAATGGCTCTTTTGGAGCCTTGAGTAAATTTTTTTTTAATTTGTCGACTCAGAGTTAGGGTAATCTTAACGTTGGTTGACAGATCAACGTTTAAAAGTTCGTGGTTGAAAATGAATTTATTTGTAAATGTGAGCTGGTTTTGTACAAATATCCAATATTATCAATAATAATATCTTTTATTATTTTTTGTAATGCCTAGAATCGTGCCCATTTCTTTTCAAACCTTTAACTTTCTTTCCTGTAAAGGACCTTTGCACAAAATTGTAGGAACATTGAAGTACTGAATCTAAACGGATGTACAAAGACAACAGATGCGTAAGTATTTTATGTTTTAGAAGGGTGTAAGTCATAGCCCCTGTGTCTTGCCTATACTAGCTTTAAATATGGGCCATTAAAGATATTTAGTAAATTTCATTTTGGTCTTACAGAGGAATGATAATTTTAAAAGGAGAAAACAACATTAAAATAGAAATGGCGGGGTGCCTGAGTGGCTCAGCCATTAAGTGTCTGCCTTCGGCTCAGGTCATGATCCCAGGGTCCTGGGATCGAGCCCCACATTGGGCTCCCTGCTTGGCGGGAAGCGTGCTTCTCTCTCTCCACTCCCCTTTCTTGTGTTCCCTCTCTTGCTGGCTCTCTCTCTGTGTCAAATAAATAAATAAAATCTTGAAAAAAAAAAAAAGTCAAAGACTGAGAAGTGAGTCTATTTAAAAAGAAAAGAAAAGAAATGGCATGAGAAACTTGTTTTGGAATCTGGCCCAAATTCTATCTTGATATTTTAAAGTGAAACTTAAAAATTATAGACCATGGGTATGCAGTAGGGATATTAATAATATAAATTACTAGGGCTACTTGTATTTCAAGAAGATACTGGTACTTTCATTCAAAAGACACAGTAAACAAAGGTGCCTGGGTGGCTCAGTCATTTGAGCATTGACTTTGCCTCCAATCTGATCTCAGGGTCCTGGGATCAAGGCACCACCACCCCTACCCCCCACTCCTCTACCCCTGTTGTTGGGCTCTGTGCTCAGTGGGGTGTCTGCTTCTCCCTCTGCCCCTCCTCCCTGCCCGTGCACTCTCACTCTCTCAAATAAATAAACAAAATCTTAAAAAAAACAAAACCCGGTAAATAGATAATTCTATTAAAAAGATAGAAAGTCTTAAACACATAACTAAACAACTTATAATAATATAGAGAGCATTTATTAAATGATCCTTTAAATGTACTGTGTCTGTGTCAGTTACAATATAAATGAAATAAAGTAATCCTTCATCCTTGAGATCTTACTCTCACAGACATAATAGACATAGAAGGTAGACATAAAAAACGTTCGGTACCCCCCCCAAAAAAAGTTCAGTTCCAGGGTATGGATTGGTAATAATAGGTGCCAAATAACGTTTAAAATTACATAGGGAAATTATTGCCTATTGTGAGGTAAAGTGAAGCCGTTGAGGAAGCATGTTTATGCAGGGTGGGGCCAGGATTATTCAGTGAACATTCCATTCAAAAAGGCTTCATGGGGGCGCCTGGGTGGCGCAGTCGTTAAGTGTCTGCCTTCGGCTCAGGGCGTGATCCCAGGGCGTGATCCCGGCATTATGGGATTCAGCCCCACATCAGGCTCCTCTGCTATGAGCCTGCTTCTTCCTCTCCCACTCCCCCTGTTTGTGTTCCCTCTCTCACTGGCTGTCTCTATCAACTTAAAAAAAAAAAAAAAAAAAAAGGCTTCATGAAGGAGATGGGATCTTCAGAATTGCTTTACTGAAGGAAAAGTAGAAGACACTCCAGACACAGGGTACAGTTTACTTCATTCCTTTCATTCTTTGAAGTCACAACATTGTTAACTGTTAATACAAGAAAGTGTCTGTAAGACAAGAACTATGGTTATTAATTCTACTATGGTAGAATACAAGAATACCTGCAATAATAAACAAATATTATTTCTGTAGATTGATTTGACCCTTTAACATGAAAGATAAATCTAACCCCTCCCTAACCATGACTTTATACCAATAGACTACATTTAATTACCTGTTTATTTTTTTCTTTTGAATACTTAATGTTATAGAGATTAAGAATTTGACCAGTTTGGTATCTAGAAAAGTGACATACAGTTTACACTTTTTTCTAGGAATCTATCCTATATGCCAAAGATAAACTGACAAAAATGTAGTATAATTTATGTACAAGGCTATTCATTTTTACTGTTTGTAATAACAAATACTGCAGTATTTTTAATAGCAAAAGACGGGAAACAATCCAAATGTCATTCCGTAGAGGACTGTTAAATAAAATAAATGAGGAGATATGTAGTATTCTTCAGTGATCTCTAGGACATACTGTTACGAAAGCAAACTGCAAAGGAGTTTGTGTAAGATAACTTTTTGTAGGGGTGCCAGGGTGGCTCAGTAGATTAAGTGTCTACCTTTGGCTCAGGTTATGATCTTGGGGTCCTGGGATCGAGCCCTGCATCAGGCTCCCTGCTCAGTGGGGAGTCTGCTTCTCCCTCTCCCTCTCCCTCTGCTCCCCTCCCCCTGAAGCTCATGTGCACACTTGGACGTGGGCTCTCTCTCTCTCTCAAATAAATAAATAAATAAAATCTTTAAAAAAAATACTTTTTGTAGGGCCTGGAGACAATATAAATAAATACTGCTCTTTATATTTTTAAAAAGAAACAGTGGGAAGATAATAATCAAAATGGTGATTTATGGGTGAGAGAGAAAACACAGGGATGAAAGGGAGACTCTGAAGTATCATGTTTTATAGTTTTACTCTAATAGCTAGCTATGTAAATGTTTTACATAATTAAAATATGAATTAAGTCAAAAAGAAATCAAAGCAGTCCCTAAAAATTGAGAACAAAATAAAACATGTGAACCCAATCATTTCAAGTTGGAGCTATAACCTCACAGAGAGAAATGACTTCTACTGACTTTTGATTTCCTACAAAAAGTTTTAAACATATACCAAGGTAGACAAAATAGTATAATGAACCCATCACCCAGCTTGAAATTGATAATTGAGGAATTAATCACTTTAGGGCCAGTCTTGTTTAATCTATATCCCCAAATTTTTCTTATTTTGAAAAAAGTCCTAGACATCATATTATTTAACCTGTAAGTATGTATTTCTAAAAGGTAAAAGCTTTTAACATAAGCACGTTAAGGTTATTAGTCCTATAAAAAAAAAAAAACAACTTACTATCTTAAAATCATCAAATAACCACTGGTCAGTTCAGATTTTTTCCTTGTTCTACTGACTTTAGAAACCTAATATTNATAAAAATTATTTCCTGATGATTTCTAGTGCCTGCTTGCTTAATGATATCATTGCGTCTGTAAGATTCACCAGACGTCAGATTTAGAGCCACTATGCTTTGGTGAAAGACCAAAGATTCTCACAAAGGATGTCAGTCGTGCCCCTGGAATTACACCCTTCTATTTGATCTGTTCCAGCTTTCTCAGCTGGCACGTGCATACTTGAAAAGAGAAAAAAAAAAAAAAAAGAAACCTAATATTTTAGGGGCACCTGGGTGGCTCAGACGTTAAGCGTCTGCCTTCAGCTCAGGGCGTGATCCCAGTGTTCTGGGATCGGGCCCCGCATCAGGCTCCTCTGCTGGGAGCCTGCTTCTTCCTCTCCCACTCCCCCTGCTTGTGTTCCGTCTCTCGCTGGCTGTCTCTCTCTGTCAAATAAATAAATAAAATCTTTAAAAAAAAAAAAAGTTTAAAATCAAGGATCTAGGGAGTGCCTGACTGGCTAAGTGTGTAGAGCATGTGACCCTTGACCTCCTGGTGGTGAGTTCAAGTCCCATTTTGGGTGTGAAGATTACTTTAAAAAAAAGATTATGTTGAATATCAATAAAATAGGAAACAGAAAAACAGTAATGAAACCAAAAGTAAGTTTTTTGGGAAAAAAAAAATGACAAGCCCAGACTAAAAATAAAAGACATAAATTATCAAAAGCAGGAATGAAGGACTAAATAGTTTACCCAAAAGACAGAGATTAAAGGGATTATCAGGGAATATCATAAATGATTTTATACTAACAAATTAGACAATCTAGATGAAATGGACACAAACCTGGGAAGGCAGAGAATTACCGAATTAGACTTAAAAAAAAAAAAAAAGGCAATCTGAATAGATCTATAACAAGTAAGTTCAGTGAATCATTCAGAAGCATCCCATAAAGAAAACCCCAGGTCCACATGCTGAATCCCATCAAATATTTAAAGAAGAGAGAATACCAATCTTCAAACTGGTTCATAAAATGGAATAAGTACTTTATAACTCATTCTATGAAGCCAGTGTTTTTCTGCTACCAAAGGCATCACAATAAAAGGTAATCTACTGATTGTGATCCCTTAGAAACAGAGCTGCAGAAATACTTGACAAAGTGTTAGCAAACTGAATCCAGCAACATATGAAAGGATTTTGGATCATAACCAAGTGGGATTTATCCCAGAAATACAAGTGTGGCTTAATATCTGAAAATCAATTAATATAGTATCTCATAATAATTAGTAGGATAAAGTAGAAGTCAGCAGACTTTCTGTACGGGGCCAGAAAAGTAAATATTTTTAGGACTTCACTGGCCATGTAGTTATCTGTCACAACTGCTCAACCCTGCCAGTGTTTTCCAAAGGCAGCCATAGCCTATACATAAACAGGCATAACTGCTCCAATAAAACTTTGGTTCTGGGCAATGATTTTTGAATTTCATATGATTATCACATGTTGCAAGCTATATCTTTAAAAAAAATTTTTTTTCCAACCGTTTAAAAACATGAAAACTATTCTTGGGAGCCATATAAAAATAGGCAGCTGTTAAGATTTATTGCCGCCTGGAATAAAGGACAAAAACCACATGATCATCTCAGTGCGATTGGTGGCCTCTAAAATGGCCCCCAAGTAACCCCTACCTCCTAGTACTCACACCCTTGTGTAATCTTTTCCCTTGAACGTGGACTGGACCTAGTGACTCATTTCTAACAATAGAATACTGCAAAAGAGATTGGATGTCACTTTGGAGATTAGGTTGCCAAAAGACTGTGATTTTATCTTGCTCTGCTTTCCCTCTGGGCTCTGGCTCTGGGGGAGCAAGCTGTCCTCTTGTGAGTAGCTCTGTGAATAAGCCTATGTGGCAAGGAACTGCGGTCTGGCCAACAGCCCGCAAGGACCTGAAACCTACCAAAAACCAAATGAGTAAGCTTAGAATTGGATCTTCTGAGGCCTGCCAGCAGCCACCTACATAAGCTTGGAAGGGAATTTGCACCCAGTTAACCTTAGATGAATGCAGCTGTGCCCAGTACCTTGATTACAGCCTTGGGAGGGATCCTGAGTAGAGGCACCCCACTGAAGTTGCCTGTACCTGTGTTCCTGTCCCACAAAAACCGTGGGAGAGTCAATATTTGTTGTTTTAAGCTGCTCAGTTTTGGGGTAATTTGTTAAGTAACAGTAGATCATCAATACATCATCAGATACAGAAAAAACACGTGACAAAATCCAACACCCATTCATAATAAGAAAAAGTTCTCGACAAACTAGAAATAGGAGGGAGATTGTTCACTCAATCTGATCAAAAGCATCTATGAAAAACCTACTGCTAACATCATACTTATTGATGAAAGACTAAGTCCTTTACCCTAAGATCAGGAGCAAGGTGAGGGCATAAGTGTTACCACTTCTATCAACATTCTGTTGGAGATTCTAGCCAAATGCAATAAGCAAAAAGGAGCGGGGCGGGAGGGAACATACCTACAGGAAAGAAGTAGAACTGTCTTTATTCTCAGATGACATAATTCTAAAAGAAGTACCTGAAAATGACAAAACATTACTGAAAGAAATTAAAGACTTGCATTAAGAATATATAGAGAACTCTTGGGGCGCCTGGGTGGCACAGCGGTTAAGCGTCTGCCTTCGGCTCAGGGCGTGATCTCGGCGTTATGGGATCGAGCCCCACATCAGGCTCCTCCGCTATGAGCCTGCTTCTTCCTCTCCCACTCCCCCTGGTTGTGTTCTCTCTCTCGCTGGCTGTCTCTATCTCTGTCAAATAAATGAATAAAATCTTTAAAAAAAAAAAAAANAAAAAAAAGAATTGATCTATAAAAAAAAAATAGAGAACTCTTAAAATCAATAATAAGGTAATCCAATTAAAAATTTGGCTAAACACTTAGATNGAATTGATCTATAAAAAAAAAATAGAGAACTCTTAAAATCAATAATAAGGTAATCCAATTAAAAATTTGGCTAAACACTTAGATATTTCACCAAGGAAAGAGATGAATGGCTAATAAGTACAAGAAAGGGTGTTCATTACAGAATTGCAGAATAAAATCACAGTAGGATTACAGTGCAGCATGGCTATAATCAAAACAAGAGTGCCAAGTATTGGCAAGGATGTAGAGAAACTGAGACCTTCATGCATTGCTGGTGGGAATGTAAACTAGTACAGCCACTTTGGAAAGCAGTTCGGTAGTTTCTTAAAAAGTCAAACATAAACATAGTGTAGGACCTAACAATGCTAATCCTAGGCATCTATGCAGAAGAAATGGAAACATAGGTCCACACAAAGACCTAAGACACATATCAGCCAAATAGAATGTATAGCTCCTATTTGGATCCTGTTTGAACAAATCAACTTGACAAAGGCATTTATGAGACAATTGGGGAAACTTGAACACAAACGGGTTATCAGATATTAAGGAATTGAAGTCCTTATCTATTAGAAATATGTCCTGAAATATTTATAGGTGAAATAATATATCTGGGATTTTCTTTAAAATACCGGAAGAAAAAGCAGAGGGAAATAGATGAAATAGAAGTAGAATATTAGGGGTGCCTGGGTGGCACAGCGGTTCAGCGTCTGCCTTCGGCTCAGGGCGTGATCCTGGCGTTCTGGGATCAAGCTTCACATCAGGCTCCTCTGGGAGCCTGCTTCTTCCTCTCCCACTCCCCGTGCTTGTGTTCCCTCTCTCGCTCCCTGTCTCTATCTCTGTCAAATAAATAAATAAATAAAAATCTTTAAAAAATATATTAATAAATGTCAAAGTTTAATGATGGTACTTATGCATTCTCTGTTACTCACTCTTATGTGTATTTGAAATTTTCTATCATAAGTTAAAAAAATTAAACCGAGAACATGACCACTGTGGAAAAAGAGCCCTTAGGGGCACCTGGGTGGCTCAGTTAAGCATCTGTCTTCAGCTCGGGTTGTGATTTCGGGATCCTGGGATCGAGCCCCACATCAGGCTCCCTGCTCAGCTTAGAGTCTGTTTCTCCCTCTTCCTCTGCCTGTCCCCCCAACTTGTGCTCTCTCTCTCTCTCTGAAATAAATAAAATCTTTAAAAAAAAAAAAAAGAACCTTTTAGAAATTCATAAAGGGGTACCTGGCTGGTTTAGTTTGTGGAGCATGCAGCTCTTGATCTCAGGATCATGAGTTTAAGCCCCACATTGGGAGTAGAGATTACTGGCGGGGGGGGCGCCTGGGAGGCTTAGTTGGTTAAGTGGCCGACCCTTGATTTCAGCTCAGGTCATGATCTCAGGGTCCTGGGACAGAGCCCCATGTCAGGCTCCGTGCTTAACGGAGTCTGCTTGAGGATTCTCTCTCTCCCTCTCCTGCCCCTCTCCCTACTCATGCTTGCTCACTTGCTCTCTCAGAAATAAATAAATCTTTTTTCAAAAAAGTCATAAAGACAAGTAGGTAGTAATATTACATCACTTAGCTTATTCAAGCCTGGTACCCGTCCATCCTCAGTATACCTTGCAAAAATCCAACCATTTCATTACTGCCACGCAAAAGGTTATCTTGAGCAGAGATTTAAATGAAAGAGCAGAGACAGAGCTTTCAGTCTTCATGTTGCACCACTTGCCAGCAAGTTCTAAGCTAGCTTTCTGGTATTTCTGTATTTGCAAAATGCATATAGGTCTCCTAGGAGCACATAGGTAGTTTGCTGTTAAACGTTTCCAAATGAGAATGAAGCATCATCCCCTCATGCTAATTCTCATAAACAACACAGCCTTTCTTTTTGTGAATGGCACCTCAGTGTGAAAGGTCCGAGGATTTATAACTGCTCTTACTTGGGGTATGGAAACTTTACAGTTCTTATGTATACACATGTGTTTAATGAGAATTGTGTATGATTTACTAAAGATGTGTTCCTGTTTGTTTATTCATTATTTTCTCCTTTTTCCACTTTTCAGTACATGTACCAGCCTTAGCAAGTTCTGTTCCAAACTCAGGCACCTTGACTTGGCTTCCTGTACATCAATAACAAACATGTCTCTCAAAGCTCTGAGGTATGTCTTATAACAAGAATATCCGATAATTGGAACAAATACTGATTTTTTTTTTAAATTTCAATTAACTGAAATAAAGTTGGAATTGAAGGAAACTATGTTTTATGGATATGTACTGTAGTTCAGAATAGATCTTTTGTTTTGTCATTTGCCCGAATCATGGGACACAAGTCACAGGTGAAATGACTAGAGGCAACTAGGATTTCTGAACAGACTGGTACAGCGCATGCACGAATGATTACATTTCTGTGAAGGCTGGGTTGCCCCCACTCCCCAAAACGCCACATATCGTTATAGCTTAGTGATCAAAGCAGCACTCTGGAGTCAGGTGATTAACCAGGTACCTTGAACAAATATAACCCTTGTGAGCTTTTCCTTATCATCTCAATAGTGCTGTTGTTAGGATTAAACAGTATTATCATTGTTTGATAATATTAGGCCAAACCCTACAAAGTTGCCAGTATTTAACAACTTTTGTCATATAAAAATGACACTTCATGTGGTTCAACCTAATATATATAAAGTGCTTAGGAGAGTTTCTGGCATATAATAAGCACTCAGTAAGTTTGTTTTAATATTAATGTATTTTTTAAAATACATTACCAGAAGGTGTACCTTAAAAGGAGGGTGAAATGTCTGTTCTCATTGTATCTTTACTTTTTTATCAGTCTTTTACAGGTAATTATGGTCCCATGTATTGGTTATGTTTGTAAATAGTAAAAATTAAGCTATTAAAAGAAATGCAGATTTAGTTGAGTATAAGTAATTAAAAAGGGCTACTAGACCTTCCTTACGAATACTGAGTACATATGTATCTAAGGTCATTTGCCATGTGGGATAATAAATAGGGTAATATAACATTTATGGTTTATAAGATATTTTCACAAATGATTTCATTTATTTGAAAACCACATGAAGCAGATAGGAAGGACAGACACTTACAGATAAGAAAATCTAAAACATTTTTGAATGCCAGGGACTGTGATTTAACTTCACTAAATAAGGTATTGTTGCTGCCCTGTAGCTGCTCAGAGTCTAGTGGGAGAAAAAATAATGAACATGTTGTCATATTACAGTGTGATAAGTGCTGTTGTAGAAGTGAGTGCTTCCATATGGGGAGAACATAGGCAATGGCTGATCTTAGATTAAGAGAAGGTCAGTCAGGTTTCCTAAAGTGACTTGTCTGAAGTCATACTATTAATGTTGAAGATTGGACTTGAACCAAGATCCCCCGCCTTCATCTTCTAAAACAATTAAAGCAATATTTTCCAAAGAATATCACAGAGCTTGGGATTCTTGCATAGTTCAAATGTGAAATCAAAGATGAAACTGATATTTGATAGGGCAGAGATCAAACACAGGATAGCCTAAATTTAGCCTTTGGAGACTGTACTCTAGAGACTTCACAGATCAGGAAAATTTGTAGATCTTTTGTAATTTTTTAAATAAAAATTAAAACCTCTTCATTATTACTTTGATAAGTAATAGAATTATTTGATAAAGAATCTTAATCTAAACTCTTCACTAATTACTCTGTTAATTTGAACAGGTCACTTAGTTCCCATTTCCTTTCCAGAGACCTTTTAAACATGTGATAAGTGTAAAAAGAATATATTTGGAAAGGATAAACCTCCATAACAATCTAATATATCTGAAAAACAGTATTGTGCTTTGTGCGTGTTAGTTTAGCTGGATTAGAGATAGCCCTCCTAGTGATACAGTCCCACATGAACTCAACCAACATTGATAAATATGCTTTGTTGTTGTTGTGAGATTGCCTGTATTCTATGTTAAGTAAATGAGTATATTCTTGTGGGAAAGCATGGGGCTGTAGCCATTCCCTGACTAAATAGCCAGTGAAATGAGACTTTGGTGCCTTTGGAATTGGATTTAGTCATATATCTGTTTCATTTTGTTTTGTCCTAAGTGAGGGATGTCCACTGTTGGAGCAATTAAACATTTCCTGGTGTGACCAAGTAACCAAGGATGGCATCCAAGCACTAGTGAGAGGCTGTGGGGGTCTCAAGGCCTTATTCTTAAAAGGCTGCACACAGGTAATACTCCATGTAGTGCTTGTGAATTTTAGAAGAACTGTGAACTTTGTAGGCAGCCCAGATACATTGGCTGGAGGAATACATAGTTGTATATTAATGACCAAAGGTACATGCTTACCAAAAATTAAAGTGTCTTCCTTAGAGTAAAAAAAATATGAAAATAATTAACATCTGACCGAAGATACAATTTTTGAAGGGAGGCAGGATGGGGAGACAAAATCACAC
The DNA here is from genome assembly GCF_002007445.2 of Ailuropoda melanoleuca. Lineage (NCBI taxonomy): Eukaryota > Metazoa > Chordata > Mammalia > Carnivora > Ursidae > Ailuropoda > Ailuropoda melanoleuca. Next base: position 23,893,448 of record NC_048230.1, on the reverse strand, counting down.
TGAGCCTGCACCATAGGCAGGAAGTTACGCAGTTTAATCTGAGAAGAGAACTTGCCATGTTGTCACTGCCTGAGACCTTGAACTGGAGAGGCAAGGAAGGCAGTCTTAGTTACCAATTTTCACTAATAGTTTAACTACCAGGTTAAATGTGCCAAATATACAGAACCTACATTTTATAGTGTTGGTGTTTACTTCCTGCCAGTCACATTACAAATCCCAACATATTATGTCGTTAAAATTTTACTATCTTTGTGTTTTACTGTGACTAAAAAAAGGAATTGACATGGTAGCATCTCGAAGGAAATAACAAAAGTGAGTTTAGAAGTGACGGACAAAGTAGGGCTAGGCTCTTGTAACATTATTTTATTAATGGTGACTGAAACCATGCCTTGGATTTTGTTAAAAGTGCCCTTACTTCTTCACCATGATGGGAGGAGTTCCATTGTTCGAAACAGAGCTCTGGAAGTAAGACTGCCTTAAAATAACAGCTTGAGCTTCTGGTTATTTATGGAATCCTGAAAAATATTGATTGGAATGCACCATTATAATCAATTACTTGCCATCTGTTCTCAGCACTGTACTCATGGCACTGATCTTCCAGTAGCAGATAAACCGGATTCCTTTCTCAGCTTCTGCTCCTAAAAGTTTGTTTTTAAAAAAACTTTATATAGGAAGTATAGAAGTGTGAAAATTATTTTAGCTTCATAATCCCTGAGCAAAATGCTGTGAGGCGTACTTAATTTTATCAGAAGAAAAAATCCATAAACATTAGGCAATGTTTATTTTATCTTTTCCTTGATTTGGTGATCATATGAATTTGGCGTGGTTGGAACTGGTGAAAAGTACTGATGACCATACCAGTGACATGAATTACACCTTTATGTGATCATGGGTCATTGTTTCTGGTTCATGGTTCTTTGAAACTTGGTTGGCTATTTTTAGAATGTATGGATGAATATGTATACTCCTAAATCTTTATCCCTTGAAGCAATGTTAGTAATCATTTTTTTCTGTCTTTTTAATTTTTCTAGCTAGAAGATGAAGCTCTCAAGTACATAGGTGCACACTGTCCTGAACTGGTGACTTTGAACTTGCAGACTTGCTTAGTAAGCAGTCCTTCCCACAACTCTTTCGTATTAGTAATTCATTTCAGTAATATTGTACGAGCTTCAGTCATCAAGACTAGTGGTTTTTCCACTTCAACCCTGGGGACACAGGAAACACACAGATGATTCTTGGCATACTTAACAACACTCACTCACTCCTAAGGGTTTTGATACAGGTCATATAGAAGATAGCTCATGCAGAATTCCAAATAAGCTAAGTAAAACTCCACTGCTTTTCTTTTCTACTTTTAGAAGTGAATTATTTGCAGACTTTAGTACTTAGAATATTTTTGGTTAATTAATTTCAGTCATGCCAATTAAGATCTATCAGTGAGTCATAACTATTGGGAACCACTGATGTAAACAAATGACAAGCAAAATGTACTCTCTAAATTATTTCCAAGTAGTATTTGTAATTCACATTCAGCTTGTTTAGACTGTCCGCTTTTTTTGTGTCTATCCCCAAACCCCTGCATTTTGCTCAGAGAATTTGCTGAAACTATTCAGGGTCCTAGAACATTGACAATACACTTTTAGCTTTTCTCTCTTGCCTTGAAAATTACAAATACGTGTTGCCTTGGAGTGAGAGTCTCTGGTGGCAATGAAAGAGTTGATGAGGGTTTGCCTTGTTTTTGCTAAAACTTCTGCTCATTATCCCCTCCCTTTCTTGTATGATCACCTGAAACTTGAGACCGCAGTTGTTTGAAGGTGACATATAAAGGGCCACATTTTGTGCAATTGAAACAACCTCCCCTTCCAGCCCTTAAGGGATGGTGCTGATAATGATCTGCTTGGGAGGCTCCTGAAGACTGAGTTGAAGGAATGAGATTCCTTTTAAGTCTGATCGCCGCTTCCTTTTAATTCTGATTGCCATAGTTGCTAACAGAATTGGCCTAATTTCATTTATGAAACCGAAATATTTGGCCTGACAGGAAGAGCTTACACAACTGTGTAAACATGAAACCAGCATCTTAACAGTGATAGGAAAAAAACTATTCTCAGGTATCTTTGGATCTTACATACATACATATACACACAGATACACTCTGTATATATTTGTGTGGATATATGTTACGTACACATATATACCATACCTACCCTTTGCTGTTTTAGTTTCTTTCCCTTGGCCCCTCCAGCAGACAGAAATCACAGCCGGTAAGCTCAAAGAACCAGTTCTATCATCTGTTTATTTCACTCTTTCCCTTCACCCAGATCTTAGGGCAGAAGTCATTCCTTCTGTAGAATGTGATGCAATGATTCTCATTCCTAAGACTTCACGTTTCTGCCCCAAAACTGTTGACGTGACCAAAGTACATTCTTGATCCATTCTTTGTTTCTTGACTAAGTTGAAAACATAAAAGTTTAACAAATTTTATTCTTTTTAAACTTTGAAGAATTGTTACATATGACTTCCTCATCTTTCTTCCTCAATAATCCCTTATAGACTTGAAAACATTAAGAAGGAAAATGCAGCACAGCCCTGTAATACTTTCCGAATTATCCTGTGACACAAATTCTCATTGGCCTGATACATACGCATGTTTGATGATTGCTGCTTCCCCTTTTACGTTTCAGTTATCCTCGTTTAGTAATAACTACACATCACACTTGCATGGCACTTACTTAGTTATTTCCCACATGTGTTGATCCTCATTAATTTATCCTCATAATACATCTTGTATCTGCCTTAGCGTCCATTTTTTTTTTTACCTGTATCTTGCTTCAGTTATACAATATTGAGAATATACTGATTTAAGCAGTGAATATTTAAAGCTTGATTTTTTTTCCCCCCAATTGTCCTGGCAACCTAAGGACACTGACTGAACAGAGATGACAGGAGAGCTTTATTCTGAGGCTTACACAAAATTTGTCAATCTAGCAGGACAAATTGAAGTGCTAATCACATCCAACGTGTTAAGATGTTTATACGTGGCATCTTTTTTTTCCCTCAGCTGACATTTTGGTGTGACCTTTTTTTTTTTATTATTTTAAGATAATTTAAAACATACAAAATTATATTTGAGTTGGATACAGCTGTTTATCTCCATAAATTAGAATATTCTTTGTATTATACAATTAAAGAACTAAATGGAAAAAAAGAAAGAGAAGTACATCTGTGGTTGATATGAAGTTGCAACTGTCATCCACAGGTTGTTTTTATTTTTTCAGTAACTTAATGTCAGTGTCAATTTTGAACTTGTAAATATGTTTATACTGCTCTTCTATCTGTTTTCTAGGTTTTTTAAAGTAATTTAATTGAATCTACCCCATGATACACCTTATGCTGTTCCCAGTCCCATTATGTTAAAAGAATCCCATTATAGCTTCTTTCCTTTACACCAAAAATGAGCACAGGGGTGCCTAGCTGGCTCAGTCATGTGACTCTGATCTCAGGGTCGTGAGTTCAAGCCCCGTGTTGGGCATGGAGCCGACTTAAAGAGAAAAAAGAAAAAGAAATGAGCACAGTAAATTAAAAGGAACTGAAAAGGAGAAACAATATGTTCATTTTCTTTTAGGTCTGCTACCTGATTGATAATAAATCGGTTTTATTTCTTTTTGGTGCTTATTTTCAGAGGTAACATTTTTTTCCTTCTTCTGCTAGGTTACTAATATCAATGGGGGCTTTTTGCTCTTATTTTTTAGCAAATCACAGATGAAGGTCTCATTACTATATGCAGAGGGTGCCATAAGTTACAGTCCCTCTGTGCCTCCGGCTGCTCCAACATCACAGATGCCATCCTGAATGCTCTAGGTCAGAACTGCCCGCGGCTTAGGTAAACATTTCTTGTTTAGCTCAAAAACTGAGGGGAAAGGAACAAAGGTCTTCTTCACCTGAATTTATTCCTTGAAACTTTGAGATTTTTAAGGTAGACACTACAAGGCTACTACCCTTTTAGATGCTAACCTACTTGCTTTGTACCTCATTTGATTACATGTAATTGGCTTAAACCAAGGGGTGGTAGTCCCCGTTTCCGACTTCTTGCTATCCATACTAGAAAAAAAATTAACATTTTATTTCATTACTTGAGAAATGAAATAAAGGCATTTTTCTCTTATTAATACTTTCATGTAATTCCTTTCTGAAGAAAGTTTTTAAAGGCCTATCCTGTGGTTATTTACCTTGTGGTAATGATGCCAGGTACTTAGCAGTAAGTATTTAAAAAGAAAAAACAGCCCTGCAGGAAAACTTCCTTTGTGCTAATGGTCTTTTATAGCAAGCCTGATTTCTTTATGGTTCCTCCTCTTTGCCTAAATATAGGATTGGCTGAATATTTTACTAAGAATGCCATGTTAGCATGCACATGGTTTCAAACCCATATTGGTTCTGTAAAACACAACGTGCTATTTTGTAATAAATAGGGCCGATCCCCATGTACCAATTTTGTTTTTAAAACAGAACTTTTTATTGTACTTATATATTAGATATGTTAACCCTTGTTTTAAGTGATTTGCAAATTTTAATTCATTCAGTCCTCACAATAGCATATAAGCACTGTCATTATCTCCATATAACAGGTGAGAAAACTGAAGCACAGAAAGGTCAGGTAACCTGTTCAAGGTCTCACAGCTAGTGAGTTCAGGAGCAAGGATTCAAACTCAGGCAATCTGGCTCCAGAACCCAGGAAACCACATATAATAATCATTATAAACCCATATAACTTTATTAAAGCTTTTTGTTATCACCTGGCCAGGGGCCTAACCATAATTATTAAAAGTTGCCTAGATTATCAAAATTCCTTGATAGAGCATAGACTTGGTCAAAATTAATAATATCGGAGGCCTGGGGCTAAGGTGGTAGCCAGACTCCTCCCTAAAAATCTTACACATTACCTTTTTCTCTTTTAAAGGGTAGAGTGTTCAGCTCCTTACTCCTTTATGGTTTATTTTATTGTTCAAACAGAAAGGCTCTCAAATATGATAATCAAAAGTTGGATTCAGGGGGCGCCTGGGTGGCACAGCAGTTAAGCATCTGCCTTCGGCTCAGGGCGTGATCCCGGCGTTGTGGGATCGAGCCCCACATCAGGCTCCTCCGCTATGAGCCTGCTTCTTCCTCTCCCACTCCCCCTGCTTGTGTTCCCTCCCTCGCTGGCTGTCTGTATCTCTGTCGAATAAATAAATAAAATCTTTAAAAAAAAAAAAAAAAAAAAAAGTTGGATTCAGGGGCGCCTGGGTGGCGCAGCCATTAAGCGTCTGCCTTGGGGTCAGGGCGTGATCCCAGCATTCTGGGATGGAGCCCCACACCAGGCTTCTCTGCTAGGAGCCTGCTTCTTCCTCTCCCACTCCCCCTGGTTGTGTTCCCTCTCTCACTGGCTGTCTCTCTCTGTCAAATAAATAAAATTTTTTTAAAAAGTTGTATTCAGTCAGATCATGCGTTCCCATTAGACGTTCATTTCTAATTGATTGTTAGTTGATAATAATTTCTTCTGTAGCTTTATGTGTTTCAGCTTATGTAGTAAGTAATTTGTAAGCAAGCATAAAGATGTTACTTGGTACTGTCATGCAGACACCACTAAACTTTTCACAGAAAAGTGCTACTTTTGATTCCCCGGTCCTGTGGTTAGTGTTTTGGTTGGTGTTGAGCAGTTCCTGAGTATGAGAGTGGCTGCCAGCTCAGCCCCGCTCTGCACTGGGCCTCCCTGGGAGCCTGTGGGAGGAGGCAGGAAGCTTAAGGGCATTTTTTCATAAGTATGGAATTTCATACTTGGGACAGGCCTGTAATTAACCAGTCCCTTCATAGCATTTTTAAAAGCTATTTAAATCTGAGTGAACCTACATGTAAAATAGGGAAAGAGAATAATTTTCTTGAGCAACAGATTAATTGAAACAGAGTATTTATCTCATTTCCTTTGTTTTCTAGGAGCAGGCTGCCCTCTGGGGGTAAGCAGTATGCCATCAAGAAGGCTTTTAAATGCATTTTTTCATGCATTTTGGCATGAACTACAAGCTTCTATTATATTCTTCTGATTGCATCACCCTGAAATGTGGTATTTATAGGACCACTTTATGATGACTCCATGGAAATGAATGGCAAGATCTGTATACAGACTTGCTTAGCTGTTAAGGTCACTATATCATGTAGTGCTTAGGGAATAGGCGGTGGTTTTCTTAAATTCTTCCTGTTTTAATAAACCCAGTTTTCAGGGAACAAGGGCTTGACGTTCACTTTTTTTTTTTTTAACAGAATATTAGAAGTGGCAAGGTGTTCTCAATTAACAGATGTAGGCTTTACCACTCTGGCCAGGGTAAGTATTTTCTCCAGGTTCTGTAGGTTTGGTTTGGGATTTTTTTTTCTTTTTTATTTCAGAATAGTGAGCAATGAGGGAAAAGTGGAATGGCAGCAGATTTGAGGGTGTGGGGTGTGAGGGAACTTCTCTGTGGCTGGTGTGCCTGAGCGTTCTCGTGCTGCAGCCATAGGCCGTAGAACCCAGGAAAGACAGACGTGCGTTAGAGAACATGATGTTCCTTCTTGAGACTTGATTTGCCACGTTTTCATGAGATGGTAAACTAGGCAGGGTCTTTCTAGTGCTTTGTGAAAAAAAACATTCTTGGTTATTTGGTATGTGACTGATGAGTCAGAGTAATGTTGAAAGAAACATATAGGCCTGATTTTAAATGGAGACAGTTTAAGAGATTTATTGTGTTCTCTAGAATAAATACTTGGAATGGTTTTATAAATCACTGTATAATGATAGTATTTAAAATTATACTGCCTTTAACTAGTATATAATGGAATATGGGGAGGAACATTTGCTTTCAGGCAGACTGATGGAAGATGAATGGGTGGGGGACAGCACATGGCATAACATAACTAAATGAGGGTGCAAAGTTTACCTTCCATTCTTCCAAAGAAGTAATTTTCATTAAATTATTTATGGTTGGAAGGATCTGTGTTCACTTGGTATTAATGTTCAGAAAATTTATTCCCTTGGACTTACGAGATGTTAGATACTTCAAATGTAGAATAATTGAGAAATTTCCACTGTGATCAAGGCCTTTTAAAATGTGTGATTAATTAAGGCAGAAAGTGACATTGGAGTGACATCAGCTCTGAAACTTGGAAGATTTTGTCAGTGTATTTAATACTACTACTTAGTTTTCTGGCTTTAAATTTTCCCATGTTTTAAATGTTGGTGTTATAATGTTTGGTTTTGTATTCTGTAGAATTGCCATGAGCTTGAAAAAATGGACCTGGAAGAGTGTGTTCAGGTAAGAGTGTGAATTTTTGCTCAGAAATACAGCGTCATAGGGGCGCCTGGGTGGCTCAGTCGGTTAGGCGTCTGACTCTTGATTTTGGCTTGGGTCATGATCTCAGAGTTGTGGGATCAAACTCAGTGGGGCGTTTGCTTGAGATTTTCCCCTTTGGCCTCTCCCACCTCTCTAAAGTAGATAAATCTTAAAAAAAAAAAAAAAAAAAAAAAAAAAAAAAAAAAAAAAAAAANGAAAGGAAAGAAAGAAAGAAAAGAAAGAAAGAAAGAAAGAAAGAAAAGAAATAAAAGAAAGAAAGAAAGAAAAAGAAATACAGTATGATAGAAACTTAGGACAAAGAAAATGAAACTTATATAATACATGCACATCAAAATACATTCAGTTCCCTATCCTAATGTAGTTGAGTGCCTGGCGGCATTGCTGATTCTTCCTTTATTGAGGTGTCCTCCAGGCATCCCAGGCTGAAGTACTCAGGTATGTGTGGTAAGGAACGGGGAAAATACATGCCATCAATAAGGTTACGGTGGAAAGAAGGAAGGCCCAAGCATTCAGGCCATAAAGATTTTAAAATGTTTCCTTAGACCTATAGGGTTATAATACTAGTAAATAAAGCCCCATCACATGGGCAATATAGCACTGCCTTTTTTTTTTTTTTTTTTTTTTTTTTTTTTTNTTTTTTTTTTTTTTTTAGTTTAATGAAACCCTGGACCTCTTACATCATTAGCCCTAGAGATCCGACTCTGCCTTTGGGCAGACAGACTGACCAAATACTGCCTTAACAGCAATTTTCTTTATTACCAATTATAAGAGCTTTAAGATTTCTAGTTGATCAGAGAGAAATTTTGAAGGGGGACTCCTAAAAAGAAGATAAATAAATTTTTTTAATGGTAAAAATAAAGATACTTCTAGTAACTGTAGTGGTCAGTTTTTTTCTAAATTACTTGTTACCCAGACACTCCTTAGCAACTGTTCTTACTAAACTAAAACTTGTTCACATCAGTCTATGTCTTGCATATGCCTGAGTGTCCTGTGTGTCCTCTTCCAGTGTTTCTCCTTCTCAGTGATGGGCACACACATGCCCTCCCCAGCCTTTCATCCCCCACCATTTCTTAGCCCGTGTGAAGCTGTGTATGTGATAATCCTCATCGTCATTTCAGAGTTGGAGGAGCTTTTGAAAAGAACAACTGATGTACTTTCCAGCCTAAGATATCTATAGAAGACTGTTCTTCCTTCAAGAGTTCCTCCTTCTTGAATGTTCATAGTTAACCCAGATTCCAGCAGCCCCTTTGCTGCCACCTTTGGGAAAATTCCTGACACCCAAGTTATCAAATCAGAGTTGTTGCATGGCTTATAAAATGTAGGCCACAGATACTTAAAAATTTGAGGATATTCCCACTTTTTTTTTTTTATGGAGGAGCAACTTCTGATTCTTTTCTCTGGTGGTCCTAAGGAGGTGAAACAAAGTCCAGTGGATGGAAATTACAAGGGGACAGATTTTCATTCATTTCAAAAACAACAGAATTTTCAACACACTTGTTCAAAGATGACGACTACAGATGACTACATGTGTTCAAACCTGCCTGGATAGGTTCTCAAGGAACAGGTTCAAGTAGCTGATGGGATTTCAGTCTTAAGATTCTGTTACTTTATGATTAATATCAGGCTATCAGTTTAGAACACAGGTATACTCAAGAATGAGTACAGCCATGAAGCTTTTTTGGAATTCTACCTGTAATAAACTTAAGTATTTCTTTCAGATAACAGATAGCACGTTAATCCAACTTTCTATACACTGTCCTCGACTTCAAGTATTGGTAAGTTTGACTTTTTAAAAGTTTTATGTGTTCATTGGATTTAATCAAAACCTACCTCTTACTTTTTTCTTGGTGTTTGGCTGCCATTTTGGGAAAGCATATTTCTGCAAATTGCCAACTTGCAGAGGACCCAGGGATTATGTATCAGTACTGGGTGATTGAAAAGTGACATGGAGAGTATGAGTTCTCCCTCCCTTGTTAATTACACTTCAACCTGAATAATGTTTGAATTTCAGGGGTCCGGGAGACAAGATGGCCCAAAATACAGTTTGCTTCACCTTGAGACTAAATGGTCCTGTAAAACAGAACTAATCAAGGCTTTCCTAGGGGTGTCCTCTGCTACTGTTTCCAGTAACACTGTGAGAAAGCATTCTGCTTAACTATTTTGTGTCCAGACTCATCTTTTGTATGTGTTTGGTGGTATGTTACCATCCAGAATTGGGATGAGGGGTTCTGACGTGGAGGAACCAGGGATTTAAGGAAAATTGATAAAGAGATTGTGTGAAGAAATGACCACACCTGACGGGTACAGGAATCATCTTCAGTTAGTTGCCTATTTGGACATTCCCCCGTACCAGGTATTCAGTATTTAGTCCAAATTCCAGAATGTTTCGTTCAAGAAAAATTGAGCCCCTCTTGTCCCTGTAGAAAAGTGTTAATTTGTATGTGGGGGTGGGTATCGTGTTTTGTTCATGAACTATTTCATAGTCATTGCATGAATTCACACAGTATATTTAGAATCACACACAGAGGGACATCTGGGTGGCTCAGTTGGTTAAGCATCCAACTCTTGATTTTGGCTTAGGTCAGGATCTCAGAGTTGTGAGATCGAGCCACACACTGGGCAAGGAGCCTGCTTAAGATTCACTCTCTCCTCCTCCCCGCCCAAAATAAGAATCGCACGCAGAAACTTCAGTCAATGATAGTCAAAAGCAGGACCCCAGCAACTCTAGTTTGCTTTCTTCATTTCACCACATGGATCTGGTGATGGCTCCATATACATCACAAACCAGCCCAGAAGGTTTCCTTTCTTGGCTGTACACAGGCCAGTAGCTAGAAGAATGCCATGAGATGTTTCAGTGTCCTTCCTTGCTCTATTTGGCTGCAGAGTCTGTCTCACTGTGAGCTGATCACAGACGATGGAATTCGTCACCTGGGGAATGGGGCCTGCGCCCATGACCAGCTGGAGGTGATTGAACTGGACAACTGCCCACTAATCACAGATGCTTCCCTGGAGCACTTGAAGAGTTGTCACAGCCTCGAGCGGATAGAACTCTATGACTGCCAGCAAATCACGCGGGCTGGGATCAAGAGACTCAGGGTAAAGATGGCTGCACACTCTTCAGCTCTGGTGCTCTCGGCGCCTTTCCTTCTTTAATTTTTTCCCTCCTCCATTTCCTTTGTGTGTGTGTGTGTGTGTGTGTGTGTGTGTTTGTTTTAGTTTTAGATTTAGATTTCTGTGATTTTATATTTACTTGGACATTTAGCAAAGAGAAAAAAATGAGCAAACCTAAAGGTAGACAGTTTTTACCTGTTTTTCCAGATGGAAATTTAGTGGGAAAATACCCACTGAGGGGAAGAAAGTAGGTCTCCTCCCAGCAGAGTCTCTCCGGTAATGTCCAGGGCTTAATAACATGCCCAGAGTCAGAAACACATGCCAGATTCAGGAAAGAAAGAAATAACATAAAGAAAATACTTAGTTAAATGGGATTTAAGAGTTTAATTTGTATTTCCTTTCACATCAGACCCTTTTGCTGTGGTTCTTATTTTTTTTTTTAAGATTTTATTTATTTATGCGACAGAGATAGAGACAGCCAGCGAGAGAGGGAACACAAGCAGGGGGAGTGGGAGAGGAAGAAGCAGGCTCACAGCAGAGGAGCCTGATGCGGGGCTCGATCCCATAACGCCGGGATCACGCCCTGAGCCGAAGGCAGACGCTGAACCGCTGTGCCACCCAGGCGCCCCTGTGGTTCTTATTTTTTAAGACAACAAATGGATTAAGTAGTTTTGTGGGGTTTTTTACCTTTTCTTTTAGCCCCATCCTCCATACTAAAGAGACCCATGCATAGTCAAATGACTGGAAGACAGGTTGCCAGCAAGAAGGTTATAAAAGGACGGGTGAATCTATATGTTAGGTTATTCAGCTCAACAGACATTTATTGGAACATCTGCTTCACACCTGCTGTGGGAGAGGCACTGTGCTTAGTTAGGCCCTTACAACCAATGTCTAAAAACATCCATGTTGGCCATATGGCATCTGAGTGCATAAAGGAGCACCAGACCTCATCTTGAGTCCCAGTTGGCCTTAGTTCTCCCTCTCCCTTCTGACCTAGTGGACTGAGAGCGTAACTGCAACGGGGAAGCCTTGCAGCTGTATTCGTTCTCCATCAAACGAGGAGATCCACAGACCAGTCAGAGCCTCCTCTATGGCCTCCCTACAGTAGGGTTCCTAGACCTGCCTGGCTATCCAGAATCTCTTCCATCTCTGAGTCGTCAAGACTTTTGATCTGTTCTCAGATCATCGCTTAGCTCTCTTCCATTTTCATTTAGCTATTTATGTCAAGACTGTTAAGTTCCCTAAGACTGGGTCTACGTGTTGACCGTCTTTTCCCCTGTGTAACTAGCACAGTGCCTTGAGTGTGGTAGGAATTCAGAAACTATTTATGTAGTAAAAACTAGCAGTGTGTTGTTAAAAGAGGATAATGAGGTTTTTAAGAAAATATCAGAAGAAACATTGTCCACAGTGAGTTGGAAAAATTATTTTAAGCACGTATACTTTCTTTCAACTTTGGGAATCCAGCTAGCAATCCCTTTAGGACAGGTTAAGAGCTTAATATGAAGTTTTTCCCCAGTTTTATTATTAAGAAGCAGATACCAAAGTTATGTGAGCTAGTTAGTCATTTAGAATAATCTGGAATACTACAAAGCAGAGCCCAGGCCTCTCAACATCCTGACCGGTACTCAGCCTCTGCCTTGCTTTTATGTTCACTCAGCCCCTGTGTTTTTTCTGAAAAGCAGTGTTGCTCTTTTAAGCCCTCTGTCTTAGTAATGTTTCTGTCTTGTTTCAGACCCATTTGCCCAATATTAAAGTCCACGCCTACTTCGCACCTGTCACTCCACCCCCATCAGTAGGGGGCAGCAGACAGCGATTCTGCAGATGCTGCATCATCCTATGACAATGGAGGTGGTCAACCTTGGTGAACTGAGTATTTAATGACACTTCTAGAGTTACAATGGAGTCTCCAGTGGAAGCAACCCCAGTGTTCTGGGCAAGAGTTACAAAGTGAGGGCAGCGTCCAGATCCCCAGAGCCACACATAACATGCATACCCACCCTCACCCCCACCCACTCTAGTTCTGTGACCAGGGGACTGAAGCCCATGCTGGCTTTATCACGTGGATTGGTAAAACTTAACCATTCCTGTTGGACATGACAAGAAGAAAATCATAGGCAAGGTGGAGGGAAGGGGGCATTCCAGCAAACCAGTGTTACTGCTCCTGCAGTTTCTTCATTTTGTGAAGGGGTTTCTTTGGTGATTTTGGAACAGCAACTGCAGTCCTCCAGGGTCAAGGAAAGCATAGAAAAACAATACATGTTGTATCCAGGGACCAGAAAGAAAATTTCTTTGCATCCTATAAATGGTAGCCATCCATCACGAGATGACTACGGAGCTTCTGTGCTTCCTTGTTCCCATGCCAACATGCTGAGCATGCTCACAAAGAAGGCTCATCCATTCCTCCTCCTGTGTTTTAAGTATTTGGCCCAGAGGTTTCCTAAATGGTTGCACTGAAATCGCTGTGGTCCAAATGTGATTACTTACTCACTCACATTGTCACTCTCTGTAGCACGCTTGTGCACCTGTCTTCCGTTCTTTGTTGCTCCCTCCTGCACTCTTGCTCAGTCTGTCACCTGTTCATTCTCCGCTTACTCACACTCAATTGTTACTCTTTTGCTGTTGTTGTGTTTACAGTGTGCATTTTGGATGATTAGTTGGGGTTACCAGACATTTTTAAAAGAGACATTATCAATAAATATTTTTTTAATTTCTAAATTTTACCATTAGGGGACCCTGCCTGAGTCTTTGCCAGTCTGAAGGGAAACTATCACAAAACCAAGAAATGGTATGAGAAGAAATTGAGCTAAAACTATTTTGACAAAAACAAACTTTGCCTTTTGGTTTCTGTTATACCTTGTGATATGTAATAATATGCATGATGTGCCCAGTATTCTCCCTGCACATTTTTCCTCCCATCAGACTCCACTAACTTATTAATAAGAAGAGAGAAATGCATTACTAGTAAAGAGTGGAATGGCAAATCCCCAGACTGAGGCCAAAAGCCCCCCCCGCCCCCAAGCGGACATGTCGGATGTTCACTGAGGCCTAGGTGTGAGCAGTAACGTCCCTGATTTGTGTCTGTGAGGTGGTTTTGCTTTAGTAAGAGTGCTGCTGGAGGTGCTGTGCCGTCCATCTGGTCAGTTTCTCTCTTTTCCCCCCTGTTCCAGCCTGTCAGGGATACAAGAATGACCCTAGGACAATTGGTCAACTGTATGTCAGTGTTGATGATATATCTCAAATGTTGGCACCTCGAAGGACCCAAACCATTTCAAAACCTGTCAGGCCTCTCTCTCTCGTGCTCCAGACTTGCCATGAATGAGATACAGGTGTAACCAGGTGAAAGCTTTGAGAGGAAGCAGAGGGTTCAGTGTCTCTGCCCAGCATGGTCAGCAGAGCTGAAGGCAGGTCCTCAGTGCCCATGACTCAGAGTCAAAGAAGAGGCTTCCTTCCTTTCCCCATGAATGTCATAAAGCATGAGGGAACTAAAATGAGTTTCTAAAGTATAAGTAGATTTATAAACCCCGAAGTTAGAAACCTTATGTGGTTTTTAATAGGACAACTTTTTTTTTTTTTTTTTTTGGTCTTTTAGGACATTATTGTGCCGTCTGCCATGATCTTAGATCATCTTCTGCATGATCTAGGCTGTCAAAAGGCTTGTTATAATGCTGCAGGCGCTGGTTCTACCAGCATATGTAAGAATAAAGTGTGACTTATTTCTCCTCAAGCAGTTCGATGAAAGGGTGCTAGAAATCCATACTGTCCACCATTATTTCACATGTTAAATTTATTTTAAATTCTGTTTTTTATTACGCCCTTTTAAAAGCTCAAATTACTTTTTTCATTCCCCCTTCCACTTATCCTCTTTTCCAATTATCATATGAAGAATATCCCACATGTACAGATAACACGCACATGCACATACACCTTCCAGATGTGGTTAATAATATTCAGATCCCCAGGTCACTCATTCAAACAAAAGTAAAAAGAGAGATATTTAGGGGCCATCTGCTCTAACATATTAAGGGTTTTTTTTAGTATTGCCTGAACAAATTGACCATAAAGCCCTGATTGATTAGTGAGTATGGATTTAAATTGCCCACCAGTTGAAGTGATTAAGGTACTTCTTTACTTAAAAAGTACATAAATGTAAAAGACCCTATTCACCAGGACATGAACATCTTGGAATCTCAACTCAGAGTGGATCCACATGCGGGTGCCTGTGGACTTGCTCAGGCGACCCCTCCCTGTCTGGCTAAGAGCAGAGTCCAGTGAGAGAAAAAAGGAGTGTGCAGCCCTGGCTTGTGTGTGGTCAGGCCTTGTTCCTTTCACAAGAAAACTTCAGGCCTATCAAGCTTGGAAAGAAATAGATTTTTTATGCCAATCTGCAATGTACACCAGCTGATGAAATGTACCGGGAATGTAAGAACCCAGAACATGGTAAGTTTGGTCAGGTGGAAAGGGCCCTGCCATCCTGTCTTAATATCAGGGACACTTTTGAAAATTCAGTAAGGCTTCCGAGGTTTAGGAAAAGCTTCTTGGCCCATTCATCTGATTCCAGAGCCCTGGCCCTCTATGCCTTCCATGGTGAATACAGTGAATGGAGAGATTTGGGATAAGTCAGAAGGTACCCTCAGAGCTATTGCATAGACCTGCAGGTAGCCAGGAGGGGTTATTGTTGTGTCTGTGGGGAACGTTAAACATCCGGATCACCTCTTTTCCAAGCAGCCTTTCCCCTGCATTTTCCAGCCATCATTTGCTATATCAGTGTCTTTTCCGGCCTCTGCACTGGCTCCATCAAGGTGATCCTAGTTTCTTTTTCTTTCTTTTTTTTTCCCCCCATTGCTCCCATTTTCTTCCTGTACTCATCCTTGCCTTCTATTTAAAGCCTCCATCTCACTCCCAGTGATGCTGCTGATTTATTCTCGATGTCTCCAGTCTAGCTTTCTCTTTAGGTCCTTGTCCTGATCTAAGCAAGGTCTCTGGGCAGCCTTGATTACAGTAGCTGTTGTATGGTTCAGGCCATTTTTCACTGGGTGGTCTTGGATGTTTGCTTACCAAAGTTGAAATCACGCTGTTGAATATGAGGAATAAGGGGATCTGGCTTTTTCCTCCCCCCCTCCCCGCAGTATTTGGAATATGAAAGTGCATTGTGCTCTATGTAAAAAAAAAAAAAAAGTTTTCTCCTCCTATTCTGCTCTTTAGTGGATGTAAGAATATTTCTTAAATGGTTTTTGTAAATTTCCACGTCCATTAGGTTGATGTGGCAGACCTGTAAGTCAGAAATTTTACATATTCCTTACAGCACATGTTTTAGAGGGACACCTGGCAAATATTTTTATGATGCTTTATTTTGGGCTTTCCAAACCATTTGAACTGTTCAGTACAGCTCTAATGCTACAGCAGTTGGGTTCCTTTATTTCTAATTCCCTTGTAAATGCTTCGTTACCGGTTTGATAGCCCACGCATGCCGTGGAGGGTAAACAAGGTGTGCGGGAACTTGTCCTGGTCTGAAGTTGTAGGGAAGTGTGAGAGTGGCACCGGAAGGAAGAGGGGGCTGCCTGCCTGTGTGGACAGCATATCTTTAGGTGACTGTCGTTTTGAAGAAGAGGAACACTTGTGGATCATGGTTGACCGTTGGCCATTTAATGTTTATTATGCTGAAAGTCATGGCTGCTTATGACAGGTGCTACGGGGGTGAGAGGAGGGGTTTAAAGGAAATGGGTCTATTCTGCTTTTCCCTCCTTGTGTGCATGGTTTAAGATAAGGTTTCCGCCCCCATGTGTGTCCTGGCTGAGGGACTCAGTGGTACTCTTTGAGCTTCCAGAACTTTTTTTTTTTTTTTTAAAGATTGCCTTCCTGTCTGCCCACTGTTCTAGGATCTTTAACCACCTCAAACCCAAGCAGTGTGAATGAGCCGAGACTTGTTTGAGAAGAGGGGGAGGCAAACCCTCCCCCTTACAATGATCTTGGCCCAAAGCACCCTAAAGCAGTAGGAGGTTGAGGGGAAATATGGAGCCTAAGCCTCTCGTCACTTTTATTTCTATCATAAATTTTAATCATAATATTGAAAGGTACAGAAAACTATAGAAGACCATGTCGTTAGGCTATAATTAACCCAGGTAATTTGGGAATAACATTTGGCTCTATTTGCTGTATCCGGGTGCCCTGACTGAACAGCTTGGTCCCCAGCAAAGAACATGCTGCCCTAAGCTTGCCTTCTCACTTGAGACAAACTCCGCTTGCCAGAAACTACCATTTGAGGCAAGTGTTTTTTCTGCATGAAGGGTTTCTGCAGCTCCCCTCACAAAGCAAGTCTCTCTGTTTGTCCATTGTTACTCTTAGGAACATCAGATCTACGTCTCTGAAGGCTTTGACCCTTAGGAAAGTCAGTAAGAACCTCTCAGCTGAGTCTTGAGTGAATCTTTGGAGCCCAACAGAGTTACACTTAATTTTCAGCAGAAAAAAAAATGTCTTGGACAAGCTCACACGGGGGATAGTAAGAGAAATTCTGTAATGTGCTTCTTCCGGCTCTGCCTCATGCTTTTTTTGAGTAAGCCCCCTGGGGAGTCTGGTTTGAAGGTGTTGAGTGTCTGTGCCTCCTCAGCCAAGGTGTTTTGCTGCCCTTTTAGGAAAAAGAACCATGAGCAACCAGAACTGTGTCAATGGACTCTGTTTTCTGTTTTTCGGTGTTTTGTTTTGAAGAATTGGGGTGGGAAAATGGTAGATCAGATTCAAAGTAAAGGAGAGAGTCAGTTCTGGAACTGGGGCACTTTCCTTCAGGTCCAAGTGTCTGTCCCGAATATGTAGAAACACATGCCTCACACATGGGAGTAGATTTGCTTTCCTCTCCATCCAGTGAACTCCATGCCCTTCTCACCAGCACGGAGGGCTTCTGCCTACCACGCAGCCAACTGGAGTCACCCAGATGGGGATTGGCACCCTCGAAAGAACCCCCAGTGCTTCTGGGCGTGGCTTTCCCCAGGGCAGGAGCAGGTAGGCAGTGAATGAGAATCCCCACCCCAAGAAGAGATGGGAGAAGAGAGGTGTCCAGACACAGACCTGTTCTCTTCCGCCACACCCCAAGAACCCAGGGAAATCTTTGAAGTGATGTCTTTTTTAGTAAAGTGGAAGAAGACTTTGCCCCACCAAGTTTCGCTTGTCACTGTTGCTTACTATTTACTTTCACTAATTCACATCTGTCACACTGCTGCTCTCACACGTTTCTTACCTTAGCCTAACCCTTCTCAGCCCCTGAAGTCATTATTTCTGTGTTGTCTGTCTTTCTCTCTCTCTCTCTCTCTCTTCTTTCTTTCTTTTCTTTCTTTTTTTTCTTATGGCACTAGTGAACGACAACCGAAAGTCTTAGAAAATCCTAACTTGAAAAAGGAGTCTCTAACTGGCATGGTTTGATTAATTACTTTACCTCCCCCCTCCTCGCTCCCCAGAGACTTGAATGATTTTCTTTCCTAGTGCTATATAATAGACCTGTAAAAAGTGAAACCTTTGCTGCTGCTTTTCTGGGTTTACATGTTTTTTCCTGCCCTTAAGAATAATTTCTTTCCTGTGCTTCTCTGATGACTGTTACTTTCTATTAAGTGAGGAAGGAGGTGAGCCTGAGATTTCTTCTCTTACTCCCCTCCTCACCCTACCCCCAAACTCCATGCTAACCTCTAACACAGGCAAGAGCCGCGGGGTGGGGCTCAGCAGAAGCTCCGTGCTGGGTGTTTTCTCACCAGGCTGCAGCTCGGAGCTGGCCCCTGAGGATCTGTGACTGCCCAGGCCCAAGGGTTAGAAGGGTTACGGTTGGTCGGTCGGTCGATTGGTTGGTCCGTTGCGGGGGAGAAAGGTCTCTTATGCATTTTGCCTTTCTCCATTCCTGTGCAACGACTCAGCCTTCAGCTGCCTCCCACCCTGGCCGCCTCCTTTTTCCTACCAGGAACTGTTTCCAGGTAACCTGCCTGAGGCGGTTCCCGGCTGCCCTCCTCAGCCTTGCTGTGACCCTGAGACCCGGTGACCCTGAGAGCACAGATCAGCTCAGAGCTCCGACAGCTGGGAGGACCACCCCCGCCTGTCAGACTCTGCCTGAGGACAGAGATAGGTGGGCCAGTGGTGCTGCGGGAGACATTTTTACCTTCAAACCAGGCTGTTCCATCCCTGCACTAAGCCCCTCTGACCCCTCTCCCGCTGAGGAGACAGAAGGCAGAGAGGGTGGTTGACCGGCAGGGTCTGGTCCCAAACCTCGCTGTGGCCAAAGCCTCCTGCAGCCGTTGGGCCTGCCCGGTGTGCTTCCCGGGCGGGAGCTGCTGCTTGCCTGTTTCTCCACCAGGCCTGCCCCAGCGCTTGGCCGCCCTGTGCGGCTGACAGTCCCCGGCTGGGCGACTGAACACCAGGCTCCATTAGCTGTCCCAGTGACTGCTTCCACCCAGTACTTTTGGCGCTTGAGGATGGGGGGAGGGGGGGTTATTTAAAATAAAATCCATGGTGGCAGTAGAGGATTTCTTTTGCTTTAAAATCTTTGGACTAAAAGAAAAATGTTTTTTATATATAAATATATAAAGTAAATTGTTATGTAACTATTACTGTTTCCTGTATGTTCTAATTTTGTTTTATGATGTAATTAAAGGAAATAAGCTGTGAAGACTTTTCATTTTGCTGCGGAAATAATCAGACTCGGAGCTGTGATTCTTAACTTCCTTGAACTCTAGAACTGCAAAGGCTCCCGAGGCTGAATGAAGGGGCTTCTTTTTGGCATCCTTATATATATTTTTTAGTATTCTTTATTAATACCCTTTATTTATTATTTTAATAGGCTTAATACCTTTTTAATAGCCTTTATTTAATACCCTGAGCTCCACCTGTCTCTGAGAAAAACAGAAGACATAATATAAATCAGAGTTTCTAAAAAACCTTTGTTTTAATTCATTTGACGGCAGCAGTTAAGCGTGAGTCCCTTATCTGTGCAGAGCATTGCCCTCACCCCAACTAGGAAGGAATGATTAGATAGTATCCTGGATATACAGGCTCCAAGCCCAAGTGCCTAACTTCCACCCGCATGACCTCGGCTAGTCGACCCTTCCTTCTCCGTTCTTCACTGGTAAAGTGGGGATGATAGTATCTGCTTTAGAGTGTGAAGATTAAAAAGATAATGACACATGGTAGATACTTGCTACCTGCTTTTATTCCCTTCATGTCAAATATTTCAGTATCTAGTCTGTGCTGGAGGCTCCGAGGTTGAGAGAGACAAAGGTTAATGGATGGGGTCCCTGTCCTTTTGGTGGAAATGAGCAGTGGACCCAAGTCAGCAACCTGAATTTCAGTCTCAAGTTATGTACCCTGTTGTGAAACACCGTTGGGGAGCCCTGTGGAGTTTCAGGCCCCACATGATCAGTGATAACTGAGGTAAATGACGAATAAGGAATTTAGTAGATATTTTTAAGAGGGTACCTTGGCCTCTCTTCCACTCCATGCATATGGGGGTTCTCTCTTTTCAGTGTTTGAAATTCTTTTTTTAAAAGATTTATTTTATTATATATATATATATTTTTTTTTTTTTTTTTTGAGAGAGAGCGAGCAGGGGGAGGGACAAAGAATCTCCAGCAGACTCCTTGTTGAGCACGTATCGCCAACGTGGGGCTCGGTCTCACAA
The DNA here is from genome assembly GCF_002007445.2 of Ailuropoda melanoleuca. Taxonomy (NCBI): domain Eukaryota; kingdom Metazoa; phylum Chordata; class Mammalia; order Carnivora; family Ursidae; genus Ailuropoda; species Ailuropoda melanoleuca. The sequence goes on along the minus strand of NC_048230.1, from coordinate 23,873,339 downwards.
CCCCAAGATTATGACCTGAGCCAAAATCAAGATTTGGAGGCTCAACCGACTGAGCCACCCAGGCACCCCTCAGTGTTTGAGATTTTTTAATAATATTCCGAGAGGGGGCGCCTGGGTGGCTCAGTCAGTTAAACGTCTACCTTGGGCTCAGGTCATGATCCCAGAGTCCTGGGATCAAGCCCACGTTGGGCTCCCTGCTCAGCGGGGAGCCTGTTTCTCCCTCTGCCCCTCCCCCTGCTCATGCTCTCCGTCTCTCAAATAAATAAAATCATAAAAAATGAGTAAAATTCCCTACCCTGAACAGTTTTCTCTTCATTCCTTTAAAAAAAAAAATTTAAGATTTTATTTATTAGACTGGGGCGCCTGGGTGGCACAGCAGTTAAGCGTCTGCCTTCGGCTCAGGGCGTGATCCCGGCGTTGTGGGATCGAGCCCCACATCAGGCTCCTCTGCTGTGAGCCTGCTTCTTCCTCTCCCACTCCCCCTGCTTGTGTTCCCTCTCTCGCTGGCTGTCTCTATCTCTATCGAATAAATAAATAAAATCTTTAAAAAAAAATTTTATTAGAGCATGAGCAAGGGGAGAGGCAGGGGGAGAGAGAGAGAAGCAGATTGCCCACCAAGTAGGGAACCTGACTCGGGGGCCAATCCCAGGACCCCGAGATCATGACCTGAGGTGAAGGCAGATGCTTAACCAACTGAGCCACCCAGGTGCCCCTAGAAGGTGTGTTTTTGTTTAGATTTTATTTGAGAATGAGAGCATAGGGGGAGGGGCAGAGGGAGAGGGAGAAGCCGTCTCCCCACTGAGCAGAGAGCCCAGCACGACAGGCTCAATCTCAGGACTCCAGGATCCTGACCTGAGCTGCAGGCAGACGATTAACTGACTGAGCCACCCAGGCGCCCTACATCTCTGGAAGTTTTAAATAAGCATAGCGATTTGATAGTTGAATGGTCTTTTAGAGGCTTTAGTGATTAGTTTTTGCCCGGACTAGTTGGGAAAAAAATCCAACCAGCTTTATTTATTCCTCTGTCTCAGACTGCATCCCTTGCCCTAGTCTGTAGTTTAAGGAGAGAATGTTTCCCCAAGAGGACCAAAACACTAAGAAGATTGGACAGGCATAGAACAACACATTACATACGCTTTTTCAAATTAACTTTTAATTTTAAAAGAAGGAAAGGGCGAATACAATTTTAAATAAATGTGAATCAGTGCACGCCATGTTCAGGCAGCATTGCTTGGGGCAGAGGCGCCTTACCCATACCGGCAGGTGCTGTTCCTCACAGGCTTGGCCAGCTGGGCTGAGCTTGGGAGGCTGTGCCCAGCCAGGTGCCAGCAGCGGCTGCTGAGCAGAGAGATGGGAGCCTGGAGCTGTTCCCTCCTCTCTAGGGGTTGGACATGACGCTTCACCTGGAGCCCGAAGAAGGAGCTGAGGATTTCAGCAAGGCTTCTGGTGAACGTGGGGCCCCCAGAGAACCAGGCTGGCGTCAGTCTCCAACTCTTGCAGCGGGGTGTCCCTGGGTCTAGGTGAGAACCAGGTAGTAGCCGTCTGGATTCTGCACTGAAAGCAGTGGAAAGGGCACCACTGGGATGAGACAAGCCAACCACTGCTTTTGTGCTGCTCCCCAACCAAGCAGCTGGCAGTGCGTCTGCCACACGCAAGTGGTCTTTCTACCCCAACTTGGGGAAGCCTCCCTCTGTCCCGCGGGAAGGACAGAGGGCAGGCATCTGCATAACCAGAACCACAAGCCAGCTGGTCAGAGGTGTTCTGTGCCTGGTGATGTCCAGCAAGCATCTTCTGCCTTGTAGGATGGTGGGGGTGGGACAGAAGAGAGAGGGGCCTTACCTTGCCCTCTATTAAATTCCCGAACCTAGAAACTGGGACATTTTCTTCCCTGAGCGGTGAATAGCGGCCTTGCAGCCCTACAATCTGTCCCTCAGACGCCAACAAAGCTGGCATTCAGATGTTCACCAGTTGATTGGAACACAGCACACGCCCCACCCCACCCCCAGCATACGCACACTTTCAGGGACTCTTTTAATCTCGTTTAGGAGACAATATAAACCCAATCTTGCCCTTTCTAAGGCCTGCCGGACACACTTCTCTCCTCTAAAACCCCTACCTTTTTTCACCACAGCCACAAAGTATGATTCATCCTTAAGATTCTGAACCACCTGCAAGGGAGAAGGGGTCACTAAGACAATTCTGTCCTTAGAGCCAAACAGAAGTAGTCAGGGCAGAGAGAAGGACACCGGGCCTGAGGTGAAAGAGTGATCGAGGCCCTTGTGGGGCCTGGCAGGGAGCCAGGGCTCACTTACCTGGTCACTGAGGAGAATAAGGATGCCCCCAGGCCCCTGGTGGAAGAGGCTGCGGATCTGATTGGCTGGGAGGGCCAAGAGCTCAGCCAGTTTCCCCATCAGCTCGAGTGCACTGAGTTCATTTAGAGAGATCTCTTGATAAAAGCCTGGGGCTGTGGGCAGCACAGGACAGAGATCAGTGTGTGTATGGGGGGGGGTGGAGCTGAGAGAGACCCAGAGACTGAGGAGAAGGCAAGGTGACAGCCTCTTGGGGGACGGGGAGCAGGAAGGAGTAAAGAAGGAAAAAGGTTGGGGGTGCCTGAGTGGCGCAGTCATTAAGCGTCTGCCTTCAGCTCAGGGCGTGATCNTCGGCTCAGGGCGTGATCCGACGTTGTGGGATCGAGCCCCACATCAGGCTCCTCCGCTATGAGCCTGCTTCTTCCTCTCCCACTCCCCCTGCTTGTGTTCCCTCTCTTGCTGGCTGTCTCTAATCTCTGTCAAATAAATAAATAAAATCTTAAAAAAAAAAAAAAAAGGAAAAAGGCTTATAAATCCACTTAATCCTCACCTATTCCTCAGCTTTGGGGAGGCCTCAGACTGAGGGGAGCCCCCAATTTAAAAAGGTGCGACACCTACATATGAATGACTGAAACCTAAATACCATGAGATAATAATGTTCTAATCCCACATATTAATGACAGAGTCAGGAGCATGGAGAAATAAGCCCAGGGGACATCTTGGAAGGAGAGGACTAATCTGGTCATGGAAAACGGGGGAATGCTAAGGAAGGCGTCCTGGGTCCCTGGAATGATGGGGGATCACCCTGTCCCCAGGCCAGAAGAGGTTTCGTGCAGCCACACCTGAATCTCGCCTGGAGAGAGCGGCCAGAACCTCACCCGAGTCAGGGTTCTTAGGACCGTCATTCTCATGCCTAGAGGCCTCCGGAGCCACATACAAAGTCAGCCGGTGACGAATGGGCCTGGGCCAGGGAAACAGTTTACGTATCAATACTTCATACCTAAATTAACAGCCCCCTCCCTGGGAGGGATCCCACCTCCTCCCAGGTCTCCACGCATTTCTTAGACATTTAATGAATGCTGGACCATGGGGGTGAGGAAGAGGAGAAAAATCCATCTCTGTCCTCAGAAATGGAGTGATGTGGGTGGGATGGCTACAGAAAAAGGAGATCGCAGGAGCCTAACTCTTTAGCCCATCCCTGCCAGCTTAGCTCTGTGACCTCAAGCAGGCAGGTCACTGTCCTTGGGCCTGAGTTTCTTCCTCTGTAAAAAGAGGGTGTGGGACTAAGCGGTCTTCAAGATACCTTCCAGCTTGAACATGCATGAGACACAACCATTAGCTGAATTGATAAGCACCACTACAGAGGGAAGGGGGTCCTGGTTGGCAGTGCCCAGCACCTGGCTCTAAGAGCATTGCAAAGGCGGATCCCATCGGCAGCCCCGCAGATCTGGATAAGGTCCTGGCGGGTAAGCTTCAGCAGATCAGTGCCTGCAGAGTCAGACAGGGCCAGATTGGGGGAAGAGGCCTGGGATGGAGGGTGGCAAGGGACACAATCCAACATTAGTCTACAAATGGCCCTCATATGTCCAGACATGGGGATCAAACTTGGATTCCAATCCCAGTTCTGCCCCTTGCTTGTTAGCTGTGTGTCTTTGAGCAAGTTATTTAACCTCTGAGCCCTACCCTCATGGGTAGTATATAAATTATATGGGATGATAAGGAGAAGAAAGCCAAGAAGGCATAGTGCCTGGCAACTCTTAGTCCTAAACAGAAGTTAGCTGAAGAACACACAGCAAGCCAGGCCACAGGCAGACTTCCTGCCTGAGTGTTCTGCCCTCAGTCCCCTCCAGGTAGGGCCCCTGCCAGACTCCAGCCTCACCAGTGAAGTTGGCCAGCAGCCGGCAGTAGCTGGAGAACCGGTGCTGGTGCAACCACTGCTGCGTTTCTAGGATCGAGGCTCCAGGGTTCAGATCCTGAGGCATACAGAGGGCAGTCCAGGTTATGACCATGGGCCCGCGGACTGAGAACAAGAGGTGAGAGAAACACAGCCCCACGCCTGAGAGCCCGGAAGCTCATCCCGCCATCTGTGGCCGTACAAGCTCTGTCCACCAGGGGGCAGGACCATCCCATTCTGGAGAGTGCGATGAAGCCCCGAGAAGGCTCTGAGATAGAGGTCGGGGGGATTGGAAAGGGAAGACGCACCTCAACGGGGCTGCCCCCCAAGGTGTCCAAGGCGAGCGGCGGGGAGGAGCAGAGCCTGTGGGGGAGCAGAGAGTCGGCAGTGCCGCCAGCCTCCGGCCCCACGGCCCCTCTCCCCTCCCCCCTCTCCGGGAGGCAGAGCTGGCTGGGGTCACGCGGCGCATCGCCCGAAGGGCACAGGGCTGAGCCGCACCCTCCGCCCTGCCGCTCCCCGGATGCCTGGGCTGAGGAGCTCCACTCTTACACTCACCCCAAAGGCCTGAGCGGGGCGCACCCCCCTCACCTGTCCGGGGACAGGAGCTTGCAGGAGTGGGGCGAGGTCAGAGCAAGGGGGCTGAGCGGCGAGGAGGGCCCCGCACTGGCATCTGGCCACGGCGAACACTGCGGAGCAAAGAAGCCCGAAGGCTCAGCCTAGACATTCCGAGGCCAGTGGCGCTCTTCCGTCACCTCTTTCCTGTGAGAGCTGAGGAGGGGGCTGCCCGGGGCCGGGCTTGGTCCCCGCCCTAGGAGTCCCCTGACAAGGAGACCAAGTTGCACTCGAAGGAAGAGAGTCGGCTAGTCTGCGGGTCTGGCTGCGGGAGCCGCGGCGGGAGGGGAAGCGCTCCCGGCGGAGGGGCAGGAGCGAGGCGGGGAGGGGCGGGTGCGGGAGAGGCAGCCCGGAAGGCTGCACGGCGGCGGCGGCGCCTAGTCTCCAACAGACAGGACGGCGCCGCTTGTCCTTGCAGGGAGCAGGTGGAATCACTGGGATTGTGATGATCCTGGAGCCGCCACGGCCCTCAGGCCTCCATGTCCCCACCCGCACGAGGATCTTTCCTCCAAATCCGCTCTCCCGCGCCCACCGCCCCCCCACCTCCACGGACACCCAGCCCCCCCACACACCCACTAACACCAGCGCCCCACACACACAGCTCCACGGACACCCAGCGCCCCCACACACACCTCCACGAACACCGTACTCTCACAGGCAGCCTGATACTTGTCTCTCTCCTGCAGGGGCTGTTTCTCAAGCTTCTCCCGGTCTGTTTTCAGTTTGCGGTCAGCTCCTTTGGGCTACAGGAGAGTGACGCGCAGTTCAGAGCCCCCCCCTTACCTGCCCCCATTTCATTCCAGAAGGGCTCTAAGCAAGAGATCAAGCGCCATCCCTCTGTGTCTAGAGAAGGGGGCTGCAGGCTGAGGGACTCCACCCAGCCAGCCAAGCAGGGTGACAGTCCCGAGAGGGAGGGGAAGAGACCTGCCTGTACCTTGAACACCTTGATGAGGCAGCCAGCTGAGTGCAGGTGCTCAGGTGGAAGGCCCTTGTCGCCAGGCTTGAAAGTGTCAATCTGGAGGCGGAAGGGGACACCTTTCTCTCCACCTTTTTTCCGAGGAGTGAACTCGGTGCTGATGCAGTGAACCTGGGGTGAAGAAGCAGCAAAGAGAAAGCAGGCGACTCCAAGTCCCATCCACTCTCAAGAAAGTCCACCTAAAACCTGTCACCTGCCCGTCACCTGTCAGCCTTCCACCACAGCAACCTTCCATCCCCAACTGGAGTTTATTCTTAATGCATGACTTTATAAGGTTCTTTCCCTTGTTCAAAATCCTTCAGTAGCTCCCCATGGTTATGATATGAGAAGCAAAGTTCCTGACCTGCATGTTTGAGCCCCTTAAAGAGTCATCCCGAGCCTTTCTACACGACTGCTCTCTGTCTCCCATCAGCGAACACACTGACCACGTAGCCCGCCTAATCATGGCCCCCAGTACACGTGCATGTTTCTCCCTAGACTCTTCTACCTGGAAAGCAATGCCTGCCCCCGTCTAAGCCAAACGTCCAATTCCAGGGTAGAGTTGCCAGTTAAAACACAAGCTGCCCTGTTAAATTTGAATTTCAAATAAACAACAAATAATTTTTTAGTATAAATACATCCCAAATATTTCAAGGGACATTCTTCCCTCCACCCCATGGGACATTCTTATACTAACAAGTTCTTTATCTAAAATAGAACTTTAGAGATGCCGGGGTGGCTCAGTTTGTTAAGCGTCTGCCTTTGGCTCAGGTCATGATCCCAGAGTCCTGGGATCGAGTCCCACATCAGGCTCCTTGCTCAGCGAGGAGCCTGCTTATCCCACTGCCTCTGTCTGCCGCTTTCCCTGCTCTGTCGCTCACTCTCTCTCTGACAAATAAATAAATAGAAATTTAACTGAGTGTGCTGCATTTTATTTGCTAAATTGAACAGCCTATTCCAGGAAGCCTTCCCAGCCTGTACCGCACACAGCCTGCAGCTCCGTGTTCTGCCTGGCACTGGGATTCCATGGGCAAGCAGGATCCTCCCCTCTGTTTACCCCCACTGGCTGTGATAGCCCTCCCACAAACCCGAGAAGAACTTGAAAGGTGCTTCTAACTTGAAAGGTGGGGAAACAAAGATCATGTGACCTAGGCAAGGTCTGCCTAGGAAGGAAGGGAAGTGAAATTGGGCCACATCCGCCTGACCTCCCAGGCCAGGTGCTTAGACCATGGTGAGCACACAGGGGACTTTTGACAATATTGTTGGATTATAAAGGGAAACCTATTCAACCTAGAAAATGCGGAGGACTCTGACACAGAGTAAGGAATACAGGCATCCCATCACACCACCTCTCACAGATAGCACTGTTAACACTCAAGGATCCTTTCTTCCTCCCTTTTCTCTGGGCAAGAGAAAGGAAAAAAGAAAAACAACTCGTGTACACACACACATTTTTTTTAATCAAGTGGAAATCAAACTTTAAGTACAAATTTGTCTTCTGCTTTCTTTTTACTTATAGGAAAACAATTTCTCTTGTCATTAGACATCACTTTAAAGATTTATTTAGTTATTTGAGAGAGAGCAGAGTGAGCGAGAGCATGAGTGGGGGGAGGGGCAGAGGAAGAGGGAGAAGCAGACTCCCCGCTGAGCAGGGAGCCCAAGGTGGGGCTTGATCCCAGGACCCTGGGAACACGACCAGAGCCAAAGGCAGACGCTTAACCACTTAACCAACTGAGCCACCCAGGTGCCCGTAGATCTCACTTTAATGGCTGCATTATTCCAGTGTACGTCCACACTCAAACTTACGTAAAAGTCAATTCTCTTCCAATGGGCACTTTGATTGTTTAAAATCTTTGAATATGAGAAGAGTGTTGCTATGAAGAGCTGGTCCATATATCTTCGCGTACTTATTGAACACTGCTATAGGATCAATTTCTTGAAATGGAACCCGGGGTGGGGGGTGGGGGCACCTGGGTGGCTCAGTCAGTTAGGCTAGGCGTCCAACTCTTGGTTTCAGTTCAGGTCATGATCTCAGGGTCTTGAGATCAAGTCTTGCTTTGGGCTCCGTGCTAGGCGTGAAGATGCTTGGGACTCTCTCTTTCCCTCTGCCACCCTCCCCCCCCCCGCCCCTCTCTCAAATAAATAAATAAATCTTTTTTTTTTTTTAATGGAACGACAGGGTAGAATGGTAGGAACATAAAATTCAATAAATTTTGCCCAAGTACCACTCTACCCACAGAATGAGTGCACTAATCTGTATTCTCAGGATATGAGGGGGTCTGTTTCCCCAAACTACTTCTTTCTTTTTTTTTTTTTTAAGATTTTATTTGTTTATTTGACAGAGAGAGACAGCCAGAGAGAGAGGGAACACAAGCAGGGGGAGTGGGAGAGGGAGAAGCAGGCTCCTAGCGGAGAAACCTGATGTGGGGCTCGATCCCAGAATGCTGGGATCATGCCCTGAGCCAAAGGCAGATGTCCAACGACTGCGCCAGGCGCCCCCCAGGCACCCCCCCAAACTACTTCTTTACCAATAATAATCTTTTTGGAAAGTCTTTGCCATATGTATACATATACTTACATAGCAGCTTCTGAGGTTGAGCTGTCTACATTTACTGGTAACTTGTATCCTTGTATAAACTGCTTATATACTTTGCCTATTTTCCTTTTTTTTTTTAAGATTTTATTTATTTGAGAGAGAGAGAATGAGTGGTGGGGAGGGACAAAGCAAGAGAGATAAAGAAGCAGATTCCCCGCTGAGCAGGTAGCCCGATGCAGAGCTCAATCCCAGGACCCGGAGATCATGACCTGAGCCGAAGGCAGACAATTAACGGACTGAGCCACCCAGGCACCCCATTTGCCTAAGCTTTCATCTATTTTTTTCTTATTGATATATGAGAACTTTTTATATATTGAGGATATAAAGCCATTATATGTCATATGACAACTATCTTCCCATTTTTGTCTCCTTTTAATTTTGCCTATGTATTGCAGACCATTACTTTTTAATGAAGCTAAGTTCTGTCCTGAGTTTTCTAGATTCTTCCATTGCCTTAAGGTTAACAAGTCCTTCCCTGTGGTGAGATTCAATAAACATCGAGCCATATTTTATCTTCAAGGTGCTTTCTGGAAGCGGTTTGTTCTTACTCCGACCCTCACCCCCACCCAAACTCACCTTCCTTTCCCACCTAGGCTGCTGCCACTCCCGTCTGACTTCCAGCCGCGTCCCAGTCCCAGCTTCAGGCTCACCTGCAGGAAGAGGGAGGTCCTCTTGGTCGGGTCCCAATGGAACTCCACTGTGTTGAGTTGTGAGGGCAGCACTTGGGGTTCTATCACCCCCACGGACAGTGGCACATCTGCAGGCACAGGGTGGCAAGCTGGGAGCAGGCCTCAGCCCTCCCCAACCACAAGGCCTTCCAAGCCCAAAAGCGGCCTTGAAGGGTCCCTGCTCCCCCTCCACTCACCGATGTCCAGGATGCGGTCCCCTGGCCGGCTCCACCTCCACCCATCCAGCTGCTGCTGCTCTGTGTACTGCAGGCGCCGGTCGTGGAAAACCACACGCACCACGCTCTGGGGGCACAGCAAGGCACGGCTCACAGGTCAGAGGGTGCCTGGGCATTTGGGAACCAGTTCCTGAGGCTGGGGTAGGCCGGCCATCCCACCCTCCTCGCCCCCACCTTGCTTTCCACCCTCAGAGGTCATAAGCACTTAGATCACTAGATCTATGTCCATCTGCCACTCACAGCTGTGAAACGGGGGGAGTAATCTAGAGACCCTGAGCCTCAGTTTCCTTATCTGTTAAATGGGGGAGTTAATCCCTTCCCACTCTTAGCCACTCTACTTGTTTCTTTTCTTGCTGCACTTTTCAATTTGCAACTGGTGAATCAATTTGTCATTGCATATAACTTGTTTAGTTATATGTCTGTCTCAGTAGAATGCAAGCTCCCTGAGGAAGGGAACCACATCTGTCTTTTTACTGTTGAATCCCTAGCTCATAGAATAGTTTCTGGCAATGCATGGGAGCTAAATATATAATTTTTTGGAGAGAAAGAATCATGCATGTGCATAATGCTATGTAAATGTACTTCTAAATCCCAGATCTGCTACTTTGTGTCCTTGAGAAAATATTTAACCTCTCTGTGCCTCTTTCCTCAACAATGCCTGCCTACCACTGGGCCGCTGTGAAGGTCAAGTTAAAAGGTGTACTCGAGAGACTTCCACTGGACAGTGACGTCACAGCAATGACACTGGCTTCCCGCCCAGAGGGACAGTCCTGGCCGGCCCTTGCCAGTTTGGGGGTGGGGGGGTGGGGATGCACCTGCCTTCACCAGCCGGGCCCACTGGGTAGCATCGCTCAGCTTGGGGTCGCAGAGCATCCGCACCTCATAGGACTGGCCTGGGGAGAGAGAGGTCAAGGGGATGTGTGAGCCCCGCTGGTGCAGAGATGGAGCCTGCCACCCCCATCTCATGCTGGGCTCCGGCTCCAGAGCTTGCTGCCCCGCTAAGCCCTTTCCTTCCCCAGCCCCAGCGTACCCTGGTTCAGGTAGGTGAGGGTCTCTTCCTGCTGCTTCACAGCCGGGGAGGTGGCCGCACAGAGCACGTACTGGAATGCAGGGCAGGGAGGCTCCGAGCTGGGGATGTTGGGCAGCTCCTCCTGCTTCAGGTAGGACAAGGGCAGGGACTCCCTGCGGCGGAAAGGGGAGCACTGGCGGCTTCCACCCCACGCCCTGTGGGGCTTTGGCTCTCCCTGGCAGGTCCTCCAGGCAGCCAAAGGCTTCTGTTGCATGCACTCCAGCAGAGCCAGGGCCCGAGAGCCCCCCATTCAACTCCTCTGGCCTCTGGGAGACCACCCTTCAGGGACCAATTCCAGATACTACCGAACATCTGCAAAAACCTGCCATTGATTACTTGTGTGCAACCTCAGGGCTTGTCTGATGCCAGGTAAATGCCCAACAAAAGTGTCCCGAGAGGGTGGGTCAGGGTGTTTGAGATGGTCCACGATCCACTCAACGTTCCACCACTCCTCTACCCCCAAAGGAACCCAAGCACAGGAAGCCCATCCCCCTCCGCTTGAAACAGATGGCCCTGTCTGTCCACCGAAACTCCGACCAGGACCTTCTTTGGAGGCTGGGGGACAGGGCTCGGCCCTTACCTGAGCAAGCCACTTGGCGGCCCTGGGTACAGTTCCCCGGGGCTGGGCCATAGGTGCTCTGGCTGGTTGTGCCAAAACAGCATCTCAGAAAGGCAGCAGGCCCAGCTGTGTGGCAGAGAGCTCAGCACTGGGCTGGGCTGCACCCACTGGACCGTCCACCTGGGGCCCCAGCCTTTATACACAGAAGCAAACCCACAAAAGGGTGGAGCAAGGTCAGGAACCTTCTATTGGCTGAGCATCCAGGGCTCTAGAAAACATGGGACCTATCAGGCAGCCCAAGTGGGGGGCGGGGGGGATCAAAACATGGTGTCCCCAGGGCTCCCCACCAATCATTAACTCAAAGGGGAGATGGTGGTGAAGCAAAAGGAAGTCCCATGGGTGGACACCCCCTCCCCGCCATTCCCCAGGGGGCTCAGGAACAATGAGGGGTACCCTCTGCCTTCAAGATTGGCCCAGATCCATAGCCATGTAGAGTCCTGGAGACGCACAGGCCCAGATCCCTCACATGACCCTGGGAGAGGAGGGGACAGGACAAGGAGACACATGGCATCGCATGGACCTACAAAGGGCATTTACTCCCACTGGCCTCCCTTTTCTCCCCCCGCCCCCCCCACAGGTGCAGTGATGGCAGGACCCCTGTCCTTCCCCTGGGGGCTGCCTGGCGAGGGGACTGCAGTTTACAAAACATAGTCCGGCTTGCTGTGGAAACAACTCCGGGTGGCGCTAGGAGGGAGAGCCTAGGGGTGCCCCCTCCCAGGACAGTAGGAGAGGAGTCCCAGTCCAGTGGTGGCTTTGTTCCTCCACTGCCTGGGGGCATACAGCCCCACTGTGTTTGTGGACAAATAAGGCCTGCCTGGGGGACAGCTTCTTCCCCACACTCAGCCCCTGTTGTCACGGTACACAGAGAGACCCCTATGCCCATCCGCCACTACTGTGTTTGGTATAAACAGAGGAGGGCCTTGCACAGAGCAGAGAGAGCCTCTAAAGATGTGGCCTGACCTCATGTGACCCCAGCTATCCAGGCTCTGTGATTCTGGGGGGCCTACCTGAGGGAGAGAGAAAACCGAAGAGTACCCCCTGACACGGGGCAGGGCACCGGCATCTCCAGGCACCTGACCCTTGGTCCTCTACGCGCTTGCTTTCTCCTCCCATGAAGCCAGACGAAATGGAAGGGGGGAGAAAAAGGGGATGGGAACATGTCTGGCAGTAGGGACCAAAGAAGCCTGAATCCCCAAGATCCCCATGAAACTCCCAAGACTTTGAGAACTCAGCCATTGCCCAATGCTGGATTCAAGGCCAGCGGCCCCCATAAAACCGTCCAAAGTTGGACAGAGCGGGATTCCAGGAAGGCCAGGGGAAGGGGAGTTGGAGGGAATTCAACAGGGCTCGGCCCTGGCCTGAGGGGAGCAGGGTGTAGGGGTAGTGGCGGCGGGCAGAGGAGATGAGCAGGTGAGTGGAGGCTTGTTTTGGGGGCAGAGGTAGAAAAGGTAGAGGCGTATGGGCCCCCCTTCCCCCTTCTAGGAGGACACCATGAGGAGCCAGTCAGGGAGTGGGTGGGACTCGGTTCCAGAACCCAACACCCCACCATGTAGCCTCCACCTCCAAAGCTCTCTGTACCCTCCCCCTTCCCCCTGAGGCTGCCTCTCCCCAGCTCTCTTGGCTACTCCCTCCTTACGCCCATCTCAGAGTCTCCATGCTCTGTCCCCATCCAGATGGTGTTGGGCCTGTTCCTGGTTTTCTTTGGCTCTCCCTCTAAGGAAAAAGAGCCGAGCTTGAGGCAGACGGAGTCTGGCCAGGCACAGCCCCCACCTCACTCTCACTACGCCCCCTGAGCCAGCAAAACACAGGGTCTGAACGGCCCAGCCTCAGGCCAGAGAGGCCTTAAGAAACTTCTGGTCCAGGTCCCCCACTCTCAGAAGTCTCAGGCCCTGGGGGGTGTGAGGTGTGAGGCCCCTCAAGGCAGGGGCACTTCAGGTGAGATACCTTCCTGAACCCCTTTCCTCCGCTGTAAAATCCGGATGTGGTCTCCCTCCCGTCCAGTCCTGCAAGGTAGTGAGGACTGAAGGAAATTATGCAGTTGCATCTCATCCCAGGGCTTAATCCTCAGAGGCCCCCATTGGGGTGGTGGTGGACACCACCAGGGACCCTCAATGTCCCCGCCAGAGCCCAGTCCTGGGAAGTACCAGACATGACTGTCCCAGAAATGTCCCCACACACAGATAAAATTTCAGGGAGAGTTTTTTGGGGAGATTTTTAAAAGATCTTATTTATTTATTTGAGAGAGAGAGAACATGGGGGGCGGGGAGCCGAGGGAGAGGGAGAAGCAGGCTCCCTGCAAAGTAGTGAGCCCAGACATCGGGTTTGATCCCTGGAGTCAGGTATCATGACCTGAGCCAAAGGCAGATGCCTAACTGACTGAGCCACCCAGGTGCCCCATGGAGATGTTTTTTTTTTAATGAATTTTTTCCCCCTCCACTCCAATCGCTCTGTCATGTTCTTTGCCATGGATAACCCAATCCTAATAATATCCTTTGGGTTCCCTAAAGCGAGGAAGCAACTTTTAAGCTGTAAAAATTGCTAAGAAATAACAATTCAGCGTCCTTCTCCTCTGACCAAAATGTTTTGTTCTCTGACCAAAATGTTTTGTTCTGTTTTGTTTTCTCTCCCCAGGCAACATGCCAACCTGGAGAGTTGGAAAGTGAAGGCTACCCCTCCCTCGAAGAAAGAGGGGCTGGGAGAAGTGTTCCTCATCTTTCCATCCATCCAGTCATTCAACAAAAAGTTATGGAGTGCCTACAAGGTACGAGCCGATCTCCCCCCTCCCCCGCACTAGTGTGTGGGACGCCCGGCAGGGTACCTGGGTGGGTGGAATCCTGCCCCATCCAGGGGTCAGGCACCCCCTGCTGCCTCACATTAGTGGTCAAAAGTTCTGGGTCCTGAGCTGCGGGCGAAATGATTTTAGAAAGGAACACAGCAGTCCCTGTGCGCTCGCTTGTTCCGACCCCGGGAGGCGGCCCCGCCTCCCAGCGAGGGCTCTGCCACGTCCGAGTGCCCAGCCCCGCGCCGAACAGCGCCCCCTAGATGTAGATGGCGCAAGGGCATGGCTCTAAGCACCACCCCCCCCCCATCCTTGGCTCCTGAGAGTCCCTCTCGGACCACCCCAAAGTCTCACCTTGGAAAAGTACGCTCTGTCCGCACTTCAAACGTACTGCCTGCTTCTTAACTTTGGTGCAGTCCAGCCAGCCGGGGCTTGTGTCCTCCATGTCCTGTCTTTTTTTTTTTTTTTTTTTTTTTTTTAAAGATTTTATTTATTTATTCGACAGAGATAGAGACAGCCAGCAAGAGAGGGAACACAAGCAGGGGGAGTGGGAGAGGAAGAAGCAGGCTCACAGCAGAGGAGCCTGATGTGGGGCTCGATCCCGTAACGCCGGGATCACGCCCTGAGCCAAAGGCAGACGCTTAACCGCTGTGCCACCCAGGCGCCCCCCTCCATGTCCTGTCTTGGCCCGTCAGCAAATCCTTCCCAGCGGTCATCTGACATGCTGTCCTTTGTGCACTTTGTCCAATGTCCGTTTCCCCATCAGAATGGAAGCCCCTTGAGGGTAGGGACTAAGAAACGCACCAGCGCTGGGGTTCAGAGTATGTGCCTTGAGGGGCGCCTGGGTGGCTCAGTTGGTCAAGCGTCTGCCTTCAGCTCAGGCCGTGATCTTGGGATCCTGGGGTCCTGGGGTCCTGGGATCGAGCCCCGCATCGGGTTCCCTGCTCAGCGGGGACCCTGCTTCTCCCTCTCCCTCTGCTGCTCCTCCTGCTTGTGCTCTCGCTCGCTCTCTCTCTCTCATATAAATAAATAAAATCTTAAAAAAAAAAATAAAAAGAGTATGTGCCTTGAGATAGACTCTGACTTCAGCATAGCTGTGTGGCTTTGGGCAAGTAACAACTTTCTGAGCTTCATGTTATAACAGCTATAAAAAGGGGCTGATGAGAGCCTCTACCCCATAGAGCTAGAGGGAAAACTGATAGAGATAATTGAACCCTTACTAAATGTAGAGGTCTCTCTCTCTATGTATCCCCAGTGCCTAGTACATCATATGGGTTTATTTATTTAACGTTTATGAGTGAAGAGGGTCTGTTTATTTATTTATTTGTTGTTTACTTATTTATTTTAAAGATTTTATTTATTTGAGAGAGATTGAGAGCACAAGCAGGGGGAGCAGCAGGCAGAGAGAGAGGAAGAAGCAGGCTCCCCTCTGAGCAGGGAGCCCAACATGGGGCTTGATCCCAGGACCCTGGGATCATGACCTGAGCCAAAGGTAGACACTTAACCAACCAACCAAGCCACCCGGGAGCCCTGAGGGTCTGTTTATTCAATATATAATTCTTCAGGGCTTAGAACAACTACAGAGTGCTTTTCAACCAACCTATCTTCTAAGGTAGATGCTATTTTTGTCTTTTATTCTATTATCACGTTCCCCTCATTATACAGAGGGAGATACCGAGGCTCAGAGAGGTTAAGTCGCTCTCGCAAGGTCACACAGCTAAGAAGTGGTAGAGTCAGGATTTGAACCCAGGCCCTCTGGGTCACAGTCCCTGCTCTCAATCACTGTACTATGCCCCACTCTGCCTGATAAACGTGTATGGGATTTTAAAAGTAATCTCCAGGCAACATTCCAATCCGGAGAGCTAGAGAATGAAGTCTACCCCTCCCCCCAAAGAAAGAGGGCTGATGGGGGAAGTGTTCCTCACTTATGCATTCATTCATTCATTCATTCATTCATTCAGCAAGTCCCAAAGAAGTATCCCACCCAAGAACCTGGATCCCAGGGATGGCAGTGACCTGGGGCTTTTCTGAGCTCTGGCTCTCCAGCTGCAAAATGGGGACAAAATACTTTCCATTCCACTCCCGGGCTGTGAGCCCTGAGGATGAGTAATAGAATGACAGTAGCTGGGCTGCGGTGGTTTTAATAGATGGAGGAGGGGGGCGGGAGGGGTGTGCTGATGATGGAGTGGGAGGGGCAGGAAGCAGGATTTGTGGTCTCAGCAGGTGTGGCTACGGAGGGGTCCCGCCTGACTTGGGAATTCCCTTGGGATGCGCTGCGCGGGGAGGCTGCAGCGGGGAGGGAAAGGCATTGCAGACAAGGCAAGCAGCTTTCCCTGAGGATTTAGGGTTGTATGATCCAGGGGGAGGAGGCCCAGTCCCGCTACCCACTACAACCAACCCAAGAGGTAAGACGACCCCCATTTACGGACTAAGAAACCAGAGGCGTGCGGGTTGTTGACGTTTTTGAGCTAGTAAGGCATGGGCTGGAACCTGCCGTCCACCCAGCCGGAGACACAAGACTGCTTCCTGTCCATCCCCATAGTGAAGCCTTTGGCCAGAGAGCCCCGAAAGCTCATTACTCCAGCTCCCTGTTTCCATTGTGCTGCCTTTGGGATCCAGGGCAAGCTCCCTAAGACACAGGAATGACGGCACCAATCCCCGGGGGAGAAACCCCACAGCCTCCGTTGCTCTCAACGCCGTTCTCAGGCTGGGCTGTGGGAACCCCTGGGTAACTGTGGTCCGTCTTCCAGGGCATCCTTGGCACAGGATGGTTAGTGCTTAAAATCCGTTTTCCTGGCAGGAAAACCAGCATGGATATTCTTGGAGTCAAATGCAAGGCTTGCAGAACATTTAATATAGAGCCATGTGTCTAAATTCCTTTCGAGCTCTGACTGAACCACTCTGCCTGCCCTCCCCTCCCCACCCCACCCCATGCCTCCAAGTAGCTGCTGGATTGCTCAGCTGGGCTCCAGGGAGCCTGTTTGAGAAGCCACTTTTCACAGGAAAACGCAGCTTCCAGGCTCAGCCCTCAGGGCCGTCTGTCCACTTTCATCTGCTTATTTTTAAGATTTTTATTTTTAAGTAATCTCTGCACCCAACATGGGGCTTGAACTCACGACCGCGCGATCAAGAGTCCCGCGCTCTACCGACCGAGCCAGTTAGCCCCGCCCTCACCTGCCTTCTCGCCACTCCGCCTTCCCTTTGCTCGCCTGCAGCATCCACAGCCGGCTGTTCTGTTCCACACCTCTCTGCCTTTGCCCAGGCTCTTCCCTCTGCTTGGAATACTCTGGGCCCTCTGCCTTCCGGTCTACTCGACGGCCTCTATCATTCCAGCTTGCAGCCTCTGCCTCCACGGCTCTGTCCCCCAGGTCGGCTCAGAGAAACCCTTTGCATGATTGGGCTCTCTGGGTCAGGATTTACAAGAAAGCCTTGAGTGCAAGGCTCAGGCCCCCCTGGTCCCCAGAGCCACTCGAGGCACCTAATAGGACCTCATGGTTTAGGTGTGTCAAATGTAGATCTTCAAAGACGCCACCTAGACGCCCCTCCCGGAAGGACACCCAGCGCAGATTTCTGTGCAGTCTGCAGGGGGCGGTGTGGGCCCAGGCTGGCCCCAGGCCCCCCACGCTGCTTCAGCGGGGTCTAGACTCTCCCAGCCGGAATGCCTCTCCCTAGGACAAGTGAACAAGCTGGACCCTGAGGGAGGAGTTAAAGGCAGGCTCCGTTGTCCCTGCCGCAACTTCTCCTTGGCGTCACCACCCTGACGCCCTTCCAGCGTAGTAAACCAGAGTCACCCTCACCTCTAACACCTGGATCCAGCGGCTTCCAGACTTCATCCTCACTCTTTTCCATCTGCTCTTGGCAACCTTCCCGCCCAGTCTGTGCCCAGGCTGCTCTCCAGCAAAAGATCCTCCTTAAGAGTTTGGGGGCCCTTCAGTGTTCATCTCTCCAAAATTCTAACCCCTAGCAGCACCCCCTCCACCAGTCCACTGGGCTCCATCTCTTTGCTCACCCCAAAGGGATGACATTGCTGTTACCTTGGTAACAGATGCTTTGTGGGTGGGTAGGGGGAATGGACTAGAGAAAGCCAGCTGGGGCTTCAGGACGCCAGCAGAGGCCTGGGAAGTGGGGGGTGGTGGGGGGGCAGCAAACTGGTGCATGGCCTGGGGAGGCTGCAGCCAGGGCTGTGACTCCTGGCCCCTTGATGGCTGTCAGCCCTATGGCCCCAGCCCCCAGAAGAAAAGAAACAGAAGAGAAGGGGACATCTTTCATGAAGGAGAGGTTTTCTTCATGGAGGAGAGGGAGGAAATCCCAATGCCACTATGCCCCTCCCATGGGAACAGGTCTCCTGGCCAGCCTCAGCTTGGCTGGGGAGGGGAGGAGGGATTGCAGATACTGGAGCCCATCTTGTTCCCCTCCAGGGAGCCTGGGGCACAGACAGAGGGAACAGCTCACCCAGAGTGTGTTAGGGACAGTGCCACAGGCAGTGGGAGGGCGGCTCTCTGCCAGTGTCCCAAGCTCCAGGGGTTGGTGGCAGCAGGGGGTGGTGGAAGGGCTCTTTTCCAGCCCCTGGGGACCTGGCTGTCCCAGATGCCACAGCCAGGAAGTGTGTCAGGCACTTGCGTAAGAGCCTTCTATATTTCCATAAAATCATAATTACTGATGCCTGTCATGGGCCTTAGCTCATTAGAGCAGTATCTGCCTCTGGGGCCCCAGGGGGCCGTCAGGGGGAGGTAGGGGAGACTGGGCAAGGCCAGGGCTCTCACTGTGCTCCCTGTGCCCCCTGCCCCACTGAGCCTGGGCCCTCTTCCTTTCCCCAGCTGGGAGATGAGAACCAGACTTGACTTCAACCATGACAGACTCTCCACCCTAGGAGCTCCAATTCAAAAGCTGGAGGAAAAGACCAGCCACTCATGTTTTCAGCTTGGACTGTCCTTGGCAACTCATGGGGGCAGAGGCCACAGCAGGGAGGGGCTTGAGCTGAAGGTGTTGTTCAAGGGAGAAAATAGGCCAGTCCTTATGGAAGGAGACGCTCAGAGTGGAGGGGTCCTGGGGATCATTCAGGCCAGTGGTTCTTAATCTTTTGGGAATCTTAGATTCCCTGAGGAGAAGGTGAAAGCTCTAGACTCTCCCCCGGAAAATGCTGATCCTCCAACATTTTATACAGTTTCAGGGGATTCATGAACTCCTTGAAGTTCGCCTGCAAGCTCAAGGTGAAGGATCCCTAAATAAATAAATAGGTAGATAGATAGGTACAAACTATGTATTGTGCCCTTACTCTGTCCAGCTCTTTACATGTGTTAACTCATTTAATCCTCAAAAGAACTCTAAGAGATATACAATTATTGCCCCCATTCTAACCTGACTCCCTGTGCCAACCTAATCTACTCCAATTCTGCCAATCCAGAAAGAAGGAAACCAAAGTCCCTCCAGAGACGGATTGGTCTCTGCCCAACGTTGCAGAACAGGAAGAAAAGGGCAAGACCGGGATGAGAACCGGTCTTTCTCCACGTGCTAGACATTGTGTCATGCACAGATTTGGAGTCATCTGGTCCATCCCTCCGTCCCCAGGCTCCCAAGAGCCTAGCACCCGTTTTCACTTATTCGGCTGTGCCATTAAGAGGCACCGGTAGTTCTGTTATGACTTGACGTCCAGGGAGCCCTTCTGGCTGTGACTGCTACTTACCCTCCTACAGCGCCTTGCCCCTGGCTCTGCCCACCCCTCGTATCTGCCCTCTGACTCGGCTATGGGATAATGTTCCTTCTTCTCCAGAAGCTAGCCCGGCTACTCCTGTCCTGTCCCCAGTCACTGCAGTGGGAGTTGTCAGCACGGAGGCAATGACTCAGGCTTAGTTCATGAAAGACTGCTCTGAAACGAAGGCTGCAGGCCAGAAAGGACATCCAGAGGTCATGGGATCCAGCCCCCTGCCTCCTCTGTATTTGCCGCATCTTGGGCTTCTGATGCCTAGACCAGATGGACCCCAGGGCCCACCAGCTTCCCTGGCTTTCCTGGGTTACTGGGAGTACTGCTTCCCCTGGGAATTCTCCTCCCCAACCCCCCCAGAATCTCCTTTGGAGTTGGATCCCCCATGAATTAACAGGAAAGTGAGAGGAGAAAACCATTTCTTCTCTCTGCCCCTGGGAAAACACTGGGAAGGGACCAGTCTCTCTGAAGAAAGGAGGGAAAGAAGAAACCAACTTTCCCTGCCGTCTTCCCTGGGCTAAGGAGAGCTGCCTCAGTCGTTCTCCTCGCAGTGAGGTAGGCACTGCCTCCGTGTTGCTGATGAAGAAATCAAGGCTCTAAAAGTTTCAGCTACCTACCCGAGGCCTCACAATTAATTCGCGATTATATAGGTATTAAGAGTCTAAGAAACTCAGTATCTCTGCTCTTTGGGTGGAAACAAGGGTCCTCTCAGGAGGTCTCCAACACAGAAGAGGTCCCTGTTTGCTCCAGCCCAGGCTAGATGACGGTGTGATGACCCTATCTCAGGGTGATTCAAGCACCCCGAAATCCGAGTGTCCGGGGAGTGTTGTTGGGCTAATCTGGGCTGGGCCAGAGGGAAGACGGCCCCCCTCACCTCCGAGGGCATTGGCAGAAGGCTGGCTAATGAATGGGTCTTTGGTCTGAGGGCTGAGGCCAGGATCCTTCGAAGCTCCTTTCAGGAAAGCAGCACTCAGAGTCAGTCTGCAGCTGATGTGGGTGGATCTGGAGGGGGAGGGGACTAAGCCCCCACAACCACAAACCCTCACTTCTGCCCTTGTCCTACTTCTGCCACTGACAAATAAATCTCTGTTCCTGCACAGAGTAACCTGAGCAGTGCTCCAATGGTGAGCTCACTCTTGGGAGGACAGAGATTGCATGAATGGCTATGTGCAGGGGCCGGCAGGAGAGAGGACACAGGATTCAGCCTCTGTTCCCCAGCCTGGCATAAAGGCAGAACCCTCTTGGGTGCTACCCCCTCCACCCCCATCTCATCATCCACAGCAGAGGAGCCCCTGGAGGAGGGAGACTTTGATCCAGAAGTTTCTCCACCCACACCGAAGGAAGGATTCCTTCAACCCCCAACCTACCTCCCTTTTCTTTGGACAGGCCAGGAGATAAAGCTAGACCTTTTGGTCAGGGCCAAAAGGAGCAGGAAGAGAGAGGGCTGGTGGTGAGGGAAGACGACTTGGGGGAAATGGCAGGTAAGCAAAACGCCTGAAGAGGTAGCTTCAGGCCAAGTGGACAGGACAACTTGGAGAGTAAGAACCCTCTTCCCACCACCTCTCCCTACCCCCTGATCTAACTCCATGTGTGGTAGGATCTCTAGGAGGGGAAATTGTCTTGGAGAGGTTTGGGGACCTTAGGTGTGGGGACTGAGGCCCCTTCTCTGCTGACTTCCGAAGGCCAAGACTGGAAAGGAATCTTGCTTTGCCTCCACAATGGAGGGATTGTAAGGTCTGGTCTTTGACACGTGATGTTAAATTGTCCCTTCTCTGCTTGAGGACTATGATGACATCCCTTCATAGTCCAGGGATGTGTATATTTGGAGTCTCCAGGGCAGAGACATCCAGTTAATGGGGCAGAGGGGTCCACATTCTTCCACTACTTCGCTATCAGAAAGTCCTAACTTCGATGTCACTCCCAACTACCCTTCTGCAGATCCAACCTTTTTCTGTTCCCCTTAATCCCATCCAGACTCTTAATGGTCTCCCAAGTCTTCCACGACTTTGTCACGCCCCCCACTCCGGGTCTTTGGGTGTCAAACTACCCCTCCCCACATCTTTACCCTTCAGGTTCCTCCCCCATTTTATCGAGCCCTCCCCAGGCTCCGCCCAGCTTGCCCTCCTGGCCATCACGGCAGCCAATAGCTGAGAACCTGATTTGCATAGCGGCGCGGGGGAGCCGCGGAGGGAAGGGGGAGGGACCAGGCGACCTCCTAAATCAAAGTTGGAAGGCGAGGACTGGGCGGAGGGGCCTCCGGGTGCCGGGCTGGGGCCTGTGGGGGGAGGGGGAAAGGGATGGGGGGGCGGGCACAGAGGACGGCGGAGCCGGCCGGACACGGACTGCTCCGTCGCTCCCTCCCTCTGCTCATCCCCGCGTCCTCACTTCCCTCCTCCCCTCGCTCCGAGCAGCATTCTCTGCAGACCCTCGGTCCTCGTTCCCGGGATCGTCCGGCTCCCGCGGCTCCGTGTAATTACCCCCCTTCACTGGCCAACCCGGGAACTTTCTCCGCCCGCTCCCGGCAGTGGGGGGTCACTTTGCCTGGGCGGATTTTTCCTGGGGTTCACTGGGGGGCAGTCTCTGGAGAAGGGCCTCAGAGTCCCAGAGAGACGTCTGTCACCTGCAACCTGCCCCCAGCGGGCCTGCCGTCGGGTCTTGGCATCCTCTCTTCCCCTGTCCCCCAACCATGACCGAAATGAGCGAGAAGGAGAACGAACCGGATGACGCGGCCACCCACACCCCCCCGGGGACCATCTCTGCCCTCCAGGAAACCAAGGTAACTCAGGAGGCGAGAGGCCTGGACCCCTCTGGACCCCTGCCCGGTGCGTCCCCAGCCCGGGTGCCTTCTCCCCGACGCGGTCACTACTGTGGGTTCGGGTGCCCCGGGGTCGCGGCAGCGGAACCCGTGTGATCCCGAAGGCTCTGCGCGGCCACCGGGGCGAGCGGGTTCGCGACAAGGGGCCACAGGGAGCCCCCATCACACGAGCACGACACGCCCTTGCGCGCGTGATGAGCGGACGCGCTGCCGCGACCCTCCGGGGAGGTTGTAACTCGGCTTTGTTGGAGGGAATCGGCGCAGCGAAGGCGGAGGGAGTGTGTAGCGGTGTGTAGCGGGTGTGGGCCGGTGTATGCGCCGGTGTGTGCGTGCGAGGCGCACCCCTCCCGCGTCCGCCAGGTCTCTGTCTGTAGCTTAGTCTGTCCCTCTCTGCCCGCGTCTCTCTGAAAATGTCTCTACAACCTGTTTGTCTGTCTTGGTGTCTCTCCCGCTTTCTTTCGGCGTCTGTATATGTGTTTATCTTTGAGTCTCTCTGGATGTCTCTCTCGGACCCGCCGCAGTCCTGCATTCCCCCCTCCCAGCCAGGTTAGGCTCGGGGACTTGAGGCCGCGGCCCGGGGGTACGTAGCTTCCCAGTGCGTGCTGGGGGCTGCGGCAGCGCTGGCCATCGCGGGCGGGGACCAGGGGACTGTTGCTGCGGCTCCAGAGCAGAAGGACAGGCAACCCCACCCCCCACCCCGGGAGCGGGACAGGGGGCGGGGGCTGGGAGGGTGGAAGCAAAAAGAGAAGTCATCGTAATTAATGAATGTCATAATTAACCCTAGTTATGTATGATTGTTACTCCTGCGGGAGTCACAATGAATAAATTATTCCCCAGTGAAGGCAGTCGGAGCCCAGACTCCTGGCGCTATAGGGGTTGGGAGAGGCCTCCACTTAAATTTAACGCCCCCCCAATCTGTCCACTTCCTCCCCAAGTTCTAGGTGCTCACGAGTGACCCGCGGGAAGTTTTGTGGGGAGTGACATGAGCTGAGCCGGCTGGGGTTGGGGAGAGAAAAGGAGGCCGTGTCAAGGGCGCTCCCTGCCTCCTCCCCAGACATCAGGCCAAGGCCTCCTTCCCTCTCCCTTGCACCCTGGTGTTTGGTTCCCACCAGCTCCTGTTTATCCAGTCGAGGAGGGGGCACTGAAGACCAAAAAAACAGGTGGGGTCTTTGGCTCCTTCCAGGTATCGAAAGCTCACCTAGAACTCTTTCCAATGCCCATCTTGCTCTTAATTCTGTCCAGACCACCCCTCAGGATATGAGGTTAATTCAAGGTCAAGGTCATCTAGAGAGTGACCAGGAGTAGAGGAGTAGGTGCAGGGTGAGGCCTGACCGAGGCACCCCAGGGAACTCCTCTTCTCTAAACCAGCGAGACCCACTGGGTCTCCATGTCAGTCTTCAGATCTGAACTCGACCTTCTGCTTCCTTCTGAGAATGAGTTAACTCCCACTCAGAGATCCAAGTCTCTGCTAGGAAAGGAGGGAGGTCTTGGGGTGGGAAAGTATTGCTTAGAATATTTGTGATGGCTTTTTTTTTTAAAGCAGAGGGTCCCAGGAACTGAGCCCCATCCTGAATGCCAATATCCCTGGACTTCCCAGTTGTCTCCTAGTGGCCCATGACAGACAGATACATTCCCATTGCTGTCCAAGGGCGGTGGGGTCTTCCAGGCCCTGCCTTGCTTCCTACAGGAGGCCTGGCTGCCTGCCCCCCTTCTTAAGAGCTCTCAGCAAGCAGGCGGAGCTGGGGCACTGCTGCCTCAGCGAACCCACAGGCTGCAAACTCAGCTGTGTGGGCAGGGGGAGGTCAGGGCCTGGCAGGTCTGTACCTCCCTCCTCCCAGCACAAGGACCGTCCAATGCCATCACCTCTGAACCTGAGCCATGGAGATCCCAAGAGCGAGAGGAAGGGGATTGCATACCTGGCCCTGCCCCTCTGCCCCCCTTCCCTAAACCTCACCCTTGTGAAGGACTGTTACCGCAATACAGGCTGGGCTGGGCATCTGGGTGGGGGTATTCAGGAAGCAGAGGTGGGCAGGGAGAGGATTCAGGGCCCTGCCAGTCCCTTCCGCTCGCTGCACATCAACCTGTCCTGAAGAAGCTTTGGTCTCCAGACTATAGGGCTTGGGGAAGGGGGAAGGGAGAGTTTGAGGCAGGTACAAAGAGGGGGCTGGCGTCCATCAGGCAGTGAAGTCAACATTCCGGGCTTATTCCTCAATGCTGGGGGCCCCCTGGGCATTTCTTGCCCCCCAAGTCCAGCCTCCTGCCCACGCTAAGGTTGGATCCTATCCCTGCACCCGAGCTACTCAGTGACGTTCCTGGTGCCATCATTGCCATCCCTGGGTCCCCATGCCATCCTGCCACGGGGTGGGACCCTCACCCCCTTTGGTGCCATCCTGGGGAAGACCCTGCCATGCCGACTCTGCCATCTGAGTCAGCTTGTGCCACACCCACCACCACCCACCGCCAGCTGCCGAGTGCCCTTTCAGGAGCTGGAGGGAAGGAAGTGAGGCGATGTTGTGGGGAATTGAGGAAATGAAGGGACCATCCAGTATGTGGGGAGGTGGGGAGGAGGCAGGCAGGCCAGGCCCAGCCTCTGGGAAGGGATTCAGAAGAACAGGCCTGGTGGTCCAGGCTCCAAGCCAGACCAGCTGCTGGTACATCGGAGAGAAGAGGATCCAGGGGGATCAGCTTGCTGGGGTACATGGCAACTTCTCTCCATGCCAGGGAAAGGGTCCTGGGACACTGGGGGGGGCACCAAAAAGATAGCCGACGGGAGATAGGGAAAAAGTCCTCTCTGGGAACTAGGAGTCCCAAGAGTGGGAATACCTGGCTGGGCCGAGCCAAAGTGAGGTTTGAGTGGCCAAGCCAGAGGTCTCTTGAGCGGACAGGTGTCATGCCATTTGGCGGGAGTGCCCCCATCCTGCTGTCCAGCCACAGCCCTTGACATCTACCAGCCATCCCAGGTGATGTGCTGTTCCTTCCCACTTCTCTGCCCTCCTGGGATCTGAGGCCCAGAGCAGAGCCCGGAGTCGGGAGCAGAACTGGGGCTGCCCCAGTGCTGGGGAACATTCTGTTCCAGAGACCTCTGTACCCTGCAGAGGTGACACTGGGCACTGAGGCCGGGGAAAAACCGGGAACGGGCAGAGGCTGGAGAGTAAGGGGGCTTCAGATCTCATGCTGTGGAGGGGTGGGAGGAGCACAAATGATGTCCTCCGATATTTGAAGGACTGATATATATGTAAGAGGGAGTAACCCTTTTTGGAGCCAAGGGAGGAACAGAGCCGATAGGCAAAAAGATCTCAGGGAGGCAGGTTTCAGCTCTATATAGGGAAGCACTTTGCAGCGACTGCGGCTGCCCAAAGATGGAATGACTGTCCCAGGAGAGGGTGTGCTTCCTGCCACAAGAGGTGACCCACAGAGTCAGACTACTGTTCAGAGGGGACATGGCCAAGGCATGGTGGGATGATAGCATGGGCTGGGGGACTACCCTAGGTGGCCAGTCTCGCAGGTTCCTTCCAACCCTAAATTTCATGACTGACCCGGTGGACAAGCGCATGGCATAGCCAAGGGGCCGGAGTGAGGGCCCAGAGCGGCGGGACTCTTCTGGCCATTTGGGCTCAACAGCCAAAGCCACTGGTTCAAGTTCTGGCTCTGCCACTCACCAGCTGAGGACTCACCACGTGCAGGTGATTTAAGTCCTAGGCGCCTATGAGTTCATCTGCAAAGTGGGACAATAACCATCCCTGTGCGGAGGGCAGTGCCAGGCTTAGGAGGTGTGCCAGTGACGTGCCAGCTCGATCCCAGGATTCTGACAATGACGGCCCCTCATTATATCTTTATGTGTTTACTTTTTGGACGCAGAGCCTTGCATTGCTTAGAGAGCATCTAGTCCTGCCTCTTTCCTCTTGGACGTGGGGAAACGTAGAAGTGAAGTGACTTGCCTTCAGGTGGCAGGTTTAGTTTTGCGCCCACCCCCCCAGCACATCCTCCCAGAGCCCTCCTGTGCTCTGTGCTCTGGCCCCTGGGCAGAATGGTGGGTGGTTCTCCTGCCTCTCTGGGCCTGTGAGAGCCCCCAGAATCACACTGGCTCATAGAATACCTTTGTGTTCTAATTAATTGTCCCTCTGGCCCTCCACCTCTGCCCTAACACCCAGGGATCTGGGGCCTGGGGCCCTGCTTCTCAGAGACTCACAAAGAAGCCCACAGTGCCGCACAGGAAGCTCAATTTGGAAGGAGCTGGGTAACTGAGCGTGCCAGACACCCCAAGGCTCCGGCCTCCCAGCTGGCACACCGGGGCCTGCCTCGTGCCCAAACGTCTCCCTCTCCCTCTCCCTCTCTGCTTCTTCCTATGTTTTGCTGCCTGCTGGCCTCCCTGGGGTCACACAGGCTGCTTGATGGGCCAGCTGGGAACCCTGACCAATTCTCCCCGCCTGAAGCCAGGCCTCCGGCCTGCTTCACCGATCACCCGTCGGAAGGAGTGGGCAGGGGTGAGGGGGCTCTCACCACTGGGGAAGAGGTTCAGGGATCTGGGTAGAGATGTTTCCAGACCTCACTCTGGGCAGACTCGAGAAGGATGTGTTGGGGTGAGCAATGGAAGTCACTCTGGCCTTACTGCAGAATCGACCCTGCATTGCAGAACATGGGCCCCATTTAGGGTGCCAGGCTCTTGCCCACCATTTAATCAACAAATATTGACTGAACACCTACTGTGTCTTGGGGCTCTGTGCGGGGATTTGGTTCAACTGTCCCTGACTCAAGGGGCTCCAGTCTCCTGGGGGCGTAAGAAGTAAATGATGTAAACCAGATTGGATCTGTAACGGAAGTCAGTACTAGGTACAGTGGGCCCCAGAGGAGGGAGTGGTTATACTAAATGGAATTCCTGCAGAAGACACTGGTGGAGGAACAGTCACTGGAAACCCTGAAGGATAAAGAGGGTATTAATTGGATAAGGCAGAGTAAAGGACAGACACAGCAAAAAAGCCCAGGGGAATAAACGCGGACGAGTTGGAGAATCCCCATGTCTGGGCTGCAGGTGGAAGCCATGGGCTGGAAGGGAAGGCTTAGCCAAGCTGCAGTCTCATGACTGGAGCGAGGGCCTTGGCTGTGTCCTGACGAGCCATGAGAAGTGTTTAGCCAGGCCAGGGATCACCTCCCTGGCAGCTGTAGGGAGAGCAGAGGGAGACGGGCAGGGTGGATGCAAGGGGTTCTGGCCCTGACCTGGGGCAGGGCTGTGGAGATGATGAAGTGATTATAGGGGATGGGCCAGAGAGCAATTTTGGAGGAAGAATCAGCCCTGACAACGAGGGTCCAGGATGACCCCTCCCCCACTCCCAGCCTGTTCGAGAACACAGGTGGAAAACTGGGGACCTGGTGTGTTTGTTCGGCCCCCAAAGTATTATTTTCTTTAACTCGAGTAAATAGTACACACATACAATGAAATCCTGTGTAGCCATGAACAAGAATGATGAAACTCTATGTGTCGGTATGGAATGATTTCCAAGATTTACTGTTAAGTGAAAAAAGCAAAGCGTAGGAAACATAGTACACTACGATTTCTGCAATTAAAAAAAGGAAATACAACCTCTTGAATTTGTTTCTATCCAAATTCACAGAAAAGTCCAGATTTCTTTTGAAAAATTGGAAAGCCTGGCCCCAGGGGGCTGGCCATGTGGACTAGCCCCATTTGTCCAGGGGACCCGAGCAGCTGCTCTCTGCCCAGCCAGCCTGTCGCAGTGCTCACCACTCCCAACTGTGCCTGCCCAGCCAGAACTTCTTTGCTCGTGGACATTACCCACCTGGCTCCTGTCAGCATCTGGGATTGGTACTACCTTCTGGAACAGGGCAGCCTCTCTCTTAGTACTTTGAGACTGCCGCTGACCAAGGAGAGATCCTGGCTCAGAGCCAGTCCCCTCTGGCTTTCACTCACAGCCCCACTTCCTCTCTCAGCTGCAGCGGTTCAAGCGCTCGCTTTCCCTCAAGACCATCCTCCGAAGTAAGAGTGTGGAGAACTTCTTCCTTCGCTCGGGCTCTGAGCTCAAGTGCCCCACTGAGGTGCTGCTGACCCCCCCAACCCCGCTGCCCCCTCCCTCCCCACCACCGGCATCTACAGACGGGGGCCTCCCGACCCCAGCCCCCTCCCCCTGCCCCATCCCACGGCCCCTGGCACCACTCAAACCAGTAAGACTGCACAGCTTCCAGGAACACATCTTCAAGAGAGCCAGCCCCTGTGAGCTCTGCCACCAGCTCATTGTGGGTAGGTGCCTGGGGTGTCAAGGAGAGGGGTCAGGGTGGGGGTGGGGAGGATGCCCAATGTTGGGCTCTTGCTCTTCAGGGCCCTCCATCTGAACTGTGCCCCTCACCCTGGGTGGACGAATGAGCAACCTTTGGGGGGAGGCGGGTGCCCAGTGTCACTGCGTTTACTAGCACCTCGGGCTTTGGTTGACCCGCAAGTGTATGAGGGGTGGGCATAGGCCTCCAGGCTGACATGAGGATGCCCGACCCCTTCCTCCGTCTAATGCCCTAACCTGCCCCCTTTGCTCCTTGCCCCTGGATGCATCCTCCTTTGCCTAATCCTTCTTGTTGAACCCAAACTGTTCCCAGGAAACTCCAAGCAGGGCTTGCGGTGTAAGGCGTGCAAGGTCAGCGTCCATCTCTGGTGCTCCGAGGAGATCTCCCGCCAGCAATGCCCAGGCAAGGTGGTGAGTGGGGGCTGTGCGGGGTTGGCTGGCTGTGGGTGCCACCCCCCCAGGCTGATTCCTCCCGAGGCGTGGTCCTGGGGCCCCTGGGAAGGACAAGCTCTCTGCGGGCTGTGACGGCCTCCTGCCTTCTCTCTGCTCCCTCTTGCCGCAGTCCTCCTCCTTCCGTCGCAACTTCAGCTCCCCGCTCCTCGTGCATGAGCCACCCCCAGCCTGTGTCACAAGCAAAGAGTCCCCACCCACTGGTGAGTGTCCCCCCCATGGCCCCTGGGCTATGATGAGATACCCACACATCCCTCAGATGGGCACCTGAGTCACTCAGCACCGCCAGTCTGTGGCACTTCCCCGCTCTGGGTGGCCTCGTCCTGCATGTAGGCGCATTCCTTCCTTCCTTCATTCACCCTTCAATAGACATCTTATAGAACATTTACTAAGTGCCAGGCATTGTGCTAGACGTGGGGGCACACCACTGAAGAAGGTGGAGTTCAAAGTCTAGTAAGGGAGCTGGCCACACAGATTGGCAGTTCATCACCATGCTCATGAACGCCTGAACCAGGAAGGATAGGGACTAGAGAAGAAAGTAGGCACTGTCCTCATCCGCAGGGAGAGGGATGGTGTCCAGGGATAAGAAGGATGGGGAGCTATTCCAAGAGGATCTGGGGACAACTGGTGTGGGGGGAGAGGGACCTGGGGTGAGATGAGACAGGGGAGTTAAAGAAAGGACGTCTTGGCTGGGGCTGAGGGAGTTTAAGGGATACAGGGCTTCAGGCAGAGCAAGGTTGGCAGCTGGGTGCCCGGCCTTGAGGGTGGCTCCTTGGCAGGGGCCGGCGGGAAGGTAGACCCCGTCTACGAGACCCTGCGCTATGGCACCTCCCTGGCTCTGATGAACCGCTCCAGCTTCAGCAGTACCTCGGAGTCCCCCACGCGGAGCCTGGTATGTCAGGCACCAAAGGCGAGCCTGGGGGGCAGGGGTCTCAGAGGGTGAGGGTCCAGGGGCTGAGGCCTCCCCGCATTTGTCCCCAGAGTGAGCGGGAGGAGCTGACTGAGGATGGGGAAGGCAGCATCCGCAGCTCAGAGGAGGGCCCTGGAGACAGTGGTGAGTGGAGGTGGGGACCAGGGACAGGAATGGAGCACAGTGCAGGCCACTCCCTGCCGCCTCACGCCCTTGCCCTGCCCTGGCATTTCTAGTATTCACAGCCCCGGCCGAGAGTGAAGGGTCAGGAGCGGAGGAGAAGAGCCCCGGACAACAGGTGAGGTCATGCTGGCACTGAGCCCTGGGAGGCCAGATGGGGAGGGGATGTCACTTCTTCTTGTCATTGATCCATAGGTGGGTGAGAGCATGGTGAGTGGGAGTGTCACTGCTCCGTCATTTATCCTCAGTCTACGGGGATGGGCAATGCCAGGGTGAGTATGCAAGGAAGGCAGGGGGTATCACCCTCCCACCGTTGAGCCAATGTCTACTGTGCCCAGTCCTGGGCCAACTTCCCAAAAGCGGGCAGTTCCAGGGTGCAGCAAGCAGAGGAGTATCCCTTTCTCCATCTTTGGCCCAGTCCCCCAAGGATGAACATGGAAAATAGGAGAACCTGACCTCTCCCTGTCGCGGACCCAAGTGCACTGTGTCCCACCTCCTAGCCCCCCCAGGGTAGGCAAGGTCAGGGCCAGTGAACAGTGGGTGGCGTGAGGAGAGTGTCCCCCTCCCATCACTGACCCGGAACTTTTCCACAGCCCCCCAAACCCCCCCTGCGAAAGGACGTGGGGCCCATGTACTCCTATGTCGCGCTCTACAAGTTTCTGCCCCAAGAAAACAATGACCTGGCTCTGCAGTAAGTCCTCTTTGGGGTCCAGCCCCACTGGGCAGCCACCGGGCTCCAAGCTCAGGGCTCTGCTCCCAGACCTTGGAACAGGAGTGTGAGGGGGACCTTCGGGAACCTTCTCCTGGCATGCATGAGACAGCTGAGCCCAGAGAGGAGCTGGACTGCCCAGAGTCCAAAAGGGATTGGTGCTGATGTCCTACCTCTTGCCCCCGGCCCGGGCTCTAGGGAGTGTCTGTGTACCAGTGGTCACAGTGTCCTCTGACAGCATCAAGAATCCTCCCCCAGCTGCAGGGGTGTGTGTGCTGGGGATCTGGGGGCCCCAGATGGTTAAGATGTGGAAAGGGCAGGTCCCTCCTGTCCATCTGCAACCCCAGCTCTGTCCTCCCAGGCCTGGGGACCGGATCATGCTGGTGGATGACTCTAACGAGGACTGGTGGAAGGTGACTTGGCAGGGTGGGGAGCAGAGGGACCCTGGTAGGTGCCCCACCATTCCCCACCTTCAGGGGCGTTGCCCCACTTTCCCCCCAGAGGCCCAAAGACCTCCCCTCCTCCAGCCACTGGCCCTCACCAAGCCTAGGATCAACACTTGGGACTTGCTCTCACTTCGACCCTCCCGGCCTCAGCCTTGTCCCTCTGCTCACCTCACGCCCTTCGCAATGCAGAAGCCACCCTACTGGGGGTTCGGATACAGGCAGCCCAGGATCTGGAGTTTGATGGCCTTGGCTCTGAACGGGCTTCAAGTCTAGTGGAAGCCATGTGGCAGGGGGTGGCCCTGGCGCTCATTGCCAGCCTTATCCCCAGGGCAAGATTGGCGACCGGGTTGGCTTCTTCCCAGCCAATTTTGTGCAGAGAGTCAGGCCAGGCGAGAACGTTTGGCGCTGCTGCCATCCCTTCTCTGGTAACAAGGAACAGGGGTACATGAGCCTCAAGGAGAACCAGGTGAGTGCCTGGGCCCTGCAGTGGCCGGAGAGGTGGGCATGGGAGAGAGGCGGCAGGGGCGGCGAATGCCCTGGAAGAGGACACTTGCAGCCTGGCAGCGGGAGGGAAGGAGGGTTAGAAAGGTGGGGCCGCAGGGCCCTCCTGTCATCTCCTGCCGGCAATCTGGGGCTGGTGGTCAACACAGGCAGGGGACTGAATTTGGTTAGAGACAGCTTGGCGGAGGGGAAGAGCACTGGATGAGGAGTCTGGAGGCTTGGGTTTGAATGTCGGCTATGCCTCCGGCTTGTTGTGTAAGCTCCAGCAAACCCTTTCCCTCCCCTTACCTCCTCTGTGAAATGGGAGTTGAGCCGGGGCATTAGGCCAGCTGATCTCCAAGGTCAGCCCCCAAAGTGCCGGTCAGCGTCTGCTGATGTCCTCATCTTGTTGCCGTGCCCAGTACCCTCATGGGATCTGCTCCCATCACCCCAGCTGATGTCTCCAACCACATCTCATCCTGGTCCCATCATTCCCTGGGGTGGCCCCCTGGGAGCCATTGGCAGGACTCGGGGCCAGGGCTGTAGGCAGAGCCAGGACTCAGCTCCATGTCTCTCCTCCTCAGATCTGTGTGGGCGTGGGCAGGAGCAAGGATGCTGACGGCTTCATCCGCGTCAGCAGCGGCAAGAAGCGGGGCTTGGTGCCAGCCGACGCCCTGACCGAGATCTGAGAGGAGCCAAGAGAACCCAGATGCCACCCCTGCCCATGCCTGGCCCTTGCTTCTGGCCCCAGAGGGGACAGGCACCAGCCCACACTCTTCTGCCCTCTGCCTCGCTCCTAGGGGTTGCTCCCCGGGACTTGGGACCCTTCTGCACTGAGGAAGGTTTTATTTCGTGGGTCCCAAGGTGCCCTGAGGGAGTTGCTCCTCTGGGACTTAGGGATGAGGAAGGAGGAGAAAGTGGGAGGGAATGGGGAAGCTCCAGGTAGGTCCAGCCAATGCCCGGACACCCCCAGTTGCCGCGCTGAGTGCAGCCCTGGGGAGGGGGGTGTTCCTGGGGAACTTTCCTGCTGCTTTATCCAGAGAGCCTTCCCACGTCCACACTACCTTTGCATGCCCGACACCTTTCCCCTCTCCCCCACAGAGCCCCTGCTTGGGACTAGGTGTGTGAACCTGCGGCTGCCCCTTTGGAAGGAAGTGGGGCCTTGGGAAGGCACCTTCCCTCCGCCCGGGGTTGGGAGGCCATTCAGGGCTGCAGGAGGATCCTGAGGCCACCTCCTGGTTTCACCACCTCTGTCACTCCATCAATTCTCAGGAAAGTTCTGCGGGAATCTCTGCCATTACTTGAAACCCGGACAGACCGAGGAGGGGAGGGCCGAGTTCTGGGGAAAACATGGTCCATCAGAGACTGTCTCCTCAAGGAGAACAGTCCCCACATAGCAGCCTCATGGTACCCTTGTACACTGGAGAGGGACACTCCAGAGCAGCCTGCAGGAAACCGGCTGAGAACAAAAACCGAGTCTGTGCTTGGTCAGAAGCCCCATTTCACTGTCAGGACTCTGGAAGTCCCCGGAGGCGGGCCGACCAGCCAGGGGAGCTGTGCTTACTTCCTGTCCCAGGTCTCACAAGGCCCGCCCCGGGAGCCCCAACTTTGGGGCCCGCCTCGCCTTGGCCCTTCCTCACCCCCTTCCTCTGAGTGTTGCAGGAAACACTGGGACCCCTCCTTCAGTGCAGGGGTCACTCTTCTAGCTGTATCTGCATCCTTATCCTGGACACAGAGTCCTGGGAGGAAGAGGAAGTGGGAGATGGTCAAGGCAGGCAAATCATTCTGTTTGGCCACCAGGAAAGGAAGCGGGTAGGCACCCTGGGGGTAGGGTGGGCACACACGAAGAGGACCCCTCCCTTGCAGGTCGCTTTTTTCTGGTGCCAACTTCCCTCTCCCTCCAAGCTCAGAGCCTCCTTTCGTGCCCTTGATCGTGCCAGCCAATGCCAGCCCCCATCCTGGGCACAGTCACACCCTCCCATCCAGTGGGAGGGACACATGCTCCTA
This sequence comes from Ailuropoda melanoleuca, assembly GCF_002007445.2. Taxonomy (NCBI): domain Eukaryota; kingdom Metazoa; phylum Chordata; class Mammalia; order Carnivora; family Ursidae; genus Ailuropoda; species Ailuropoda melanoleuca. The sequence goes on along the minus strand of NC_048230.1, from coordinate 23,839,620 downwards.
CCCACTGGCCCCTGCACCACTTCACCCGTTGGAGAGGAGCTCAAGCCACACTGCCCTGTTTGCTGCCACGGGGCCCCCCCCCAGCAATATCCCAGGGGCGGGCCCAATGCCCACTGTACATGAGGCTGCATGATGGGTCTGCTGGGGCATTGCTGAGCTCCCAGACCCTTAAATAAATGTTTCTTGTCCCAATCCGTCTGCTCTGTGTATCTGCTTGGGAGAGAGGAAGGAAAGGTGCACGGAGTGGGGTGGGGGCTGGAGGTGCCAAAAGGAGACAAGCCTGGAGGTGGAAGAATTTGTGGCTCTCTGAGAGGAGTGGTGCTGGGGCTGGCCCGAACGTTGCAGGGGTCCCCATGCCTCCCCGATCCCTTCCCCCGCAGCAGTCTGAGATGGGGGATCTGGGGAGGAGTTCAAGAGAAAAGCAGGGCAGGGGTGGGGTGGGGTGGGATGTTCCGGGACGCTGGAAGGGGAGAGGGTGCAGCTGCGGCCACTTTCTGGCTCGATGCACACTTTCGTCCGCAGGGGGCGGGCGCCCGGCTATGCGCCTCAGCCCTGTTCCCGCGCACCCGGCGGTGGCCTCCAAGACCACCGGCGGTCAGCCTCGCCCCCGCAGCCCCCCAAAGCCGAGGCAGAAAGGGTGGCGGCGGGGACGGTCGCCGACAGTGGGGCCCCGAGATGACTCAGTCCCGCCCGTCATGGAGAGCCTGGCACGCAGGGGGCCGGCGGCGGCGCCCCTCCCGCACCAGTGCCCGCCGCCCACCTGCTCCGCAACAGAGCTGCCTCTTTCCCCTCCGCCCGTCTGGCCGCGTCATCGCCAAGGCAGGCACGTCCTGTTCTATTTATAGGCAGAGGGGAGCGCAGAGGGAGAGAGAGGCGGGCTGCGGGGGTGCAGGGGCCACGCCGGTGCCGCCAGAATGCGGGTGGGGGGGTGCTGCCCCTCCTGATCGGCACCCCGCGCTTCTGCCTTCCAGCCCCCCACCCCCCAAAGCAAGGTCGGCCAGGTGGGGCCAGACGCTGAGCTTCGGTTGGGCCCCCTCATCCAGGGAAGGCCCCGGAGCTTGGTGGGTGAGTGGGAAGAGGAGGGTGACCTCTCCTTTCTAGGACGACTGATGATGGTGGGAATGATAAAAGGGATCCCAAACCCCGTCCAGTGGCTTCAAGAAAGGGGAACTCCGCTAAATAGGCATCCACTGTGCCTGGAGACCCATGCCAGAAACTTTGTGTAACCCTCTCAATGACCCAGTGAGGAAAGTGGCGCTCTCCCCTTTTCACAGATGAAGAAACTGAGGCACAGATATATCAGGCGGCATACTCGAGGTTATATACAGCTTATCCAGCCCCACCTTGCCTCTGTTTTTTGTTTTTTTAAGATTTTATTTGTTTGTTTGACAGAGACAGCAGCGAGAGAGGGAACACAGGCAGGGGGAGCGGGAGAGGAAGAAACAGGCTCTCAGCGGAGGAGACCAATGTGGGGCTCGATCCCAGGACCCCGGGATCACGCCCTGAGCCGAAGGCAGACGCTTAACGACTGCGCCACCCAGGCACCCCCACCTTGCCTCTGTTATACATACATAGGGACACTGGAGCCTAGAGTGGACCCGTAACTTGCCCAAGGTCACCCAGCAAATTGGTGACCAAGCCAGTCTCAGAAATCATGTCTCTTGCCTCCCAGTCCGGCTCTTTCCTGACCTGGGTCCCTCCGTGCCTCAAACCAACAAGATGGAAACAGAGACACCCCGAGATGCTGGGCCAGGGGCTCCAGGGATCGAAAGTACCCCCCCACTGGCGAGAGCGAGAGCCTTTGAGCCAAGCTTTCTGCACACTCCACTTGTGCCCGCCACCAGCCGGCAGCTGGCCCGGACCCCCGCCTCCTCCCGAGCCCATTTGCCGCACTGCTGAGTGCAGCAGCTTTTTCGGGTGACCGAACCACCAACAGCACACTCACAGCCTGGGGGCTGGGAACAGCTGGTGCCCCCACGATAGCCTCTGCCCTCCTCTGTGCCCACTCTGGGGGTGGCTGGGCCAGCACTACCATTGGCCTCAGGCAGAGGATGCCCAGGAGCCCGCCCGTGCCAGCTCCCCATTCGGCTCTATTGTCTGACCCACGCGTGCCCTCCCTCCCTGCACCTCAGCCTGAGCTTAACTTGGCATAGATGGTCTTTGGAAAGACTTCGGGGAGATGCGAAAGGGGGGGCATCTGGAAGCCAGAGACAAGAGGCCTGAAAGAGCAGAGAGATGGATGCCATTGTTGGGGGGGGGAACATAGAGTGAGCCCCTCTGTGCAACCTCACCCATCTTGCTAGTCCCACTCCTTGTCAGCCTTCTTCACCCCCCATCCTTGACACCTTCCACTCCAGCGCTTGGGACAGGCTGGGGACATCTGTCGAGGAGTGCAAGGGAGGCAACGGCAGACGTCCAGCCTCTGCCCTCCCTGTGCTGGCGGGGAGCTAACCCGGGAGTCTCCCTCTCTTAGCCTTGGAGAGAGCACTGGGAAGGGGACCAAGGACCCTGGTCCCCTTCTCCGGCTCGTGGCCCTACAGCAGCTGCGCGTGCAGCACGTCCGAGGCTCCCTACTCTGAATCACACCCTCCCACGTCGGGAGAATCAAAGGCAGGTGCTAGTGTTCCCGCCACGCTGAGATTCTGGGGAGGCATTGGCTTCTCCAGGCCTGAGTTTCCTCCCCCACAAATGGAACCGGACTTGCTCAGGGAGACTTTACCTGAGCGCCACGAGCGCCTTTAAACAATACACAGAACTATGTGGTGGGACCCGTCTTCCCATCGGAATTTCCCTGGGCTCCAGGACCTGGAAGAGATCCAGCGGTTACTTCTGGGGATCTGCCTGCTAAGGGGGCCCTCCCCGGCCCTGCCCTGGGAAGGGGTTGGAGGCCCACGGTAAAAAAAAGTAACCTCCAGGCCTGTGGTGAGCTTCAGAAAGAAGTGACTAAACCCAAGGTATCCCAAGAGATAGGCTCCTACAACCCAGAACCCTTCTCTCCCACCCGGACTCTTTCCAAAACAACCCCCAAAATGAGGCGGTTTCCTACCCCTGCAGCAACCTGCAAGAGAACAGCGCCATCTCCTGGTCCAGGGGGGAAACCGGCTTGGAGTTGCAAGCTCAGAAAGCCCCGTGGAGGGGGCCCATGCTAACATTTTTCTCCTTCCTGTTATCCCTCCACTTGGGGGGGGGGTGATGAGGGGAGTGGAAGGGGTGGCCTTCAATGCCCTTCCTCTTGTGGTCCAGCCACGCTTGGGAAGGAGGTGTCCCATGATCCAAGCTGGAAGCTTGGTGAATGTCCTTCCCCTTCTAGGCCACAGCCTCCCCCCACTTGCAATGGCAAAGGATTCCAGCACCAGCTAAAGGATAAAGTTCACACAGGCTGCTACAGTCGTCACAGGGAACCCAAAAATCAGGTTCTGATGCACATGGGTGGTGGTGAAAATCCTCCGGATATTTCTGAGTCTGGGCTGTTCTGCCTTGGGCTACCCACCTGCCCCACCCTGTCCGGACTGGACGAGGTCCCTAAAGGCAGAGTAGGAGAGGGGTCTGGAGTCCCCAAGAACATCAGTTCTGTCTTTCTGATGCACGTGCAGATGGGAACATCTGCCCAGCACAGCCGCTGAAGTCCCCAACTGACCTTCACATTACTCCTCGGGAGAGGGGTGGAGGGCAGGGAGGAAAGCAGGACAGGCATGTGTCCTAGCTATGCTGCGGACTAAACGAGGGGACCCCTTCTCAGCCACTTTTCTCCCCAACCTAGACCTCTGACACTCCTGTATTTAACTGGCTGACACCTCCTACGTGGACATCTGTCCTTCAAACTGCCACCCACTCAATATATCCAAAGCTCGTCTAACCATTCTCCCTATCACCGAAGGCATCACCTGCCCAGTCCCCCAAAGCTCGAGGCCTGGGGACCAAGCCACTTCTTCCTAAGCCCCCACAACGTCCACCGAGTCCAATTTTACTTCCTAAACGTCTTGTATCCATTTTCCTGTCCCCAACATGCAGGCTGTGCAAACCCAGCACGTCAGGTCACTGCTCTCGTGTGCAAATGGAAAGTAAGCCTACTTTACGTTAGGATTGGAGAACAGACGTTTAGCGTCTAGTGCCTCGCAGCTCGGGGCTCACAGAGCGGGTACTTCACGGAAGCATTTACTGGCAGTTATCACTACCAGCTACATGGCAAAATAAAACTTACTCCTGTTTGTCAAAGGGGATACGAATTCATTAAGCAACTCACAATGGCTTTGACCAGTGCTTACCCCAATTTCTGCTGAGAAAAGCCTTTTCCTTTGCGCCCCATGTGAATTTAAACCAAAACACCATTAAAAAGTTTTTAGTAATCTCTACACCCAGCCTGGGGCTCGAACTCACAACCCCAAGATCGAGCGCGCGTTTTTGTTTTTTAAGATTTTTATTTGAGGGGGGCGCCTGGGTGGCACAGCGGTTAAGCGTCTGCCTTCGGCTCAGGGCGTGATCCCGGCGTGATGGGATCGAGCCCCACATCAGGCTCCTCTGCTATGAGCCTGCTTCTTCCTCTCCCACTCCCCCTGCTTGTGTTCCCTCTCACTGACTGTCTCTATCTCTGTCGAATAAATAAATAAAATCTTAAAAAAAAAAAAAAAGATTTTTATTTGAGGGAGAGTGCGCGAAAGGGGGGTGGGGGGAGGGCGAGCGAGCGCTTCACTGAGCAGGGAGCTGACATAGGGCTCCATTCTGGGACCCTGGGATTATGACCTGGGCCAAAGGCAGATGATTCACTGACTGAGCCACCCAGACACCCCTAAAAACCCCTCTTGGGAGGAAAGAAAAGATGTCTAGAAATTGGGATGCTCAAAAGACCTCAAGGCCATTTGGGCAGCTTAGGGAGGGGGTCGGCAGTTAAGTCCAGGTGGCCTAGCTTCTGGGCGGGTGGTAGCTGAACTCCCCAGCCCTGGGGTCCAGGATGGTCGACTTCAACCCTGGACCCCGGTGCACAGCTGAGAAATACGTGCATAGTATCTTGATACTTTTTAAACAACGTGACAACTGATGTCACAATTTCTGTTGGTTCCCAACCGACATTTGGGACCACTTGTGACCTGTGACCCACTTTCTGCTGTGAAGGGCAGTTTTGAAGCAGAGGATTTTGGAGACACAAGAAGGAAACATTCTTTCCCTCCCTTCAGATCAGGCCCTACACCCAACTAAACCGAGGTAAGAAACCCCGTTATCTCCCATGGATGGACATAAGCACAACCAGGGGCCAGGAGCCAAGAAGACATGAACAGGCACCCTGCAAAAGGCCTGCACCCCAACCCTCAGTGTGCAGTCAGTTCTGATCCTCTCAATAGTGAAGCCCCACCAAGCAGCCAGAAACTTCGGAAGCAGGGAGAGGCAGATAAAGGACTGTTTTATTGAGTAACTGGATCCGTGTTGTCGCCAAGGCCACTATGTACAGACGAGAGAGAGGGAGTTTTATTTCTTGGTCTCTTCCTCCTTAGACAGAGTCTTGATGATCTCTTCCTTCTTGGCCTGGAGCCGCTCTTCACGGCGCTTGCGAGCCTCCTTGGTCTTAGACCTGCGGGCCTCAGCCTGGTCACTGGATGTTAGAAGAGGAAAGACGGGTCAGTTTGAGAATAAATGAGCTGCTGGGGCCACCACAAGCTCCTGCTTCAACTAAGCCACAGGCCCTACCCCGTTATGATGGCAAGTGGTGTAGGGAACAGAGGAGCATATATTTCTATCTAACTCAACAGCTGTTTTCTGGACAGACTGTGTGCAAGTCAAAATTAGGCATTAGTGCATTTTAAAGGTCTCAGAAGAACCCTTATAATAAAGATCAAAGAACGTGCCCCCGTGACAGAGGCCAATCCTGAAAAAAACTTACGCCAGCAGCTTCTTGCGAGCCTTGTCTGCCTTTAGTTTGTGGATGTGTTCCATGAGAATCCGCTTGTTTTTGAACACGTTACCCTTCACTTTCAGGTACAGGCTGTGATACCTGCAGGGAAGAAGGCGCAGAGGCTCCAGTCAGCAACGGGAGCAGAGGCTGGCCTGGCGTCTGCCCCCCTACGTAAAGTCCCTAGGTATGCAGGGTTCCTCTCCTCTCTATTCCGCACGGACGGTTCCCCCCAAACCAAGACTTTTTGTGCCGTTTCCAGACAGAAGAAAGAGCTTGCCTGGCAGGTTAAATTCAATTCTTGGGCTATCCTGATGTTGCATATGTAGGGGGCTGGAGGGGGGAAGGGACAGATGACACAGGACAGAATGGAAGAACTTTCTTTGAAAGGCCTAAACACATGGCTCCCTCCCCAAGGCCAATGAGAAAGACTGTGGGTCTGTGCAGAGCACAAGCCATCAAAGCACCAAATGGGTCTTAGTGGGCCCAGGAAGAGGGCGTGCTTACATGTGACGGTCAATCTTCTTAGATTCACGGTATCTTCTGAGCAGCCGGCGCAGAATTCTCATTCTCCTCATCCAGGTTACCTTCTCAGGCATCCGAGCATTGGCAGTACCTTTTCTCTTACCTGCAGGGAAGGGGAGTTAAGCGCACCGTAGCGCTCTGGGTCTCAAGTCAGTTACTAGAGCCAGCGGCTTGGTCATGACGACAGCTGCCGATTTCTCCAACACTTGACAATTCACTCAGTCATGTGCCAAGTGCCTGACCTCGCTTTCAATAGCATCGCTTTCACTTTACAGATGACGACGCTAAGCATTTCTTTCATTTATTCATTTTAAGGAAGCACCAACAAGGCAATTAATTACTGCCCATCCACTTGATGCAGACTGTGTGGAGGTCAGGGTGTGCACCCAGGCAGTACGGTAAGCTGCAAAGGGCTTTAAAGGAGCTGTGACCTTCATCTCCCTCAATCATCCTAACCCTAGAAAGCAGTTCTAGGATTTACTGGACCACATTTTCAAGTACCCAGTAGAATCCCTGGCACAGTGTAGGTGCTCAATACATGTGACCTCTTTCTACCAATACCTTCAACTCCAACACTAGTGTCAACTTTCTGAGTTGCACACAGAGAAGACACATCTAATATCATGGGGTAAAATAAGGGCTTACGAGGAGACAAAATGGAAAGAAAAAGATCCTGGATACATCCCAGTCTAGACTTAGGCAACGCTATAGTCTCAGAGAAAAGGGAAGAACACACTTACCAATGCCCATATGCCTGCCCTTCCGGCGGGCCAAAGTGTTTTTCCGGCACCGAGCTCGGGAATGGACAGTCACGGGCTTCCGGATGATCAGCCCATCTTTGATCAGTTTTCGGATCTGCTGACCTGGGATAACATAATGTATCTAGTCAGTAACCTGGGGCCTGGTCCCCCAAAATACCAGTCATAACCCAGAGTCCAAAAAGGACAGGCCAGAGACACTGCTCACATCCCTGGCCCAGTGGTCTCAAAATAACACAAATACTGAACTTCTGCTTATTTCTCTTCTGTTAAAAAACAAAAAAACCCTTTGGTTCTATTTTCCTAGATGTTTTACAGGACACTCAAATTGTATGTATTTGGGGATGTGTGATCAAGAGTGTACAGATATGGCCTAGTCCTTCAGACCCTATCTCACCTATTAGCTACTGGTCCAAAACAGGGTTAGAATATTTTTTTTTTAAGATCTTTTATTTATTTATTTGAGAGAGTGAGTGAGTCAGCCAGCGAGAGAGGGAACACAAGCAGGGGGAGTGGGAGAGGAAGAAGCAGGCTCCCAGCAGAAGAGCCTGACGTGGGGCTCGATCCCAGAACTACGGGATCACGCCCTGAGCCGAAGGCAGATGCTTAACGACTGAGCCACCCAGGCGCCCCAGGATTAGGGTATTCTGAGCACATGTCACAATGCCACAGATTCAAACTGGTTAAGAAATTCCCTGGTATTGACCAACATTCGTTGCTTGACCAAACTTTAATCAGGCTCCTGAACCACCTCCGAGGCCCACCTGTGCCATGTCCTTGTAAATTCTAGTCTTTGTAATAACATCAGGTTCCCAAGCCACCAACAGTCCCCAGGTGATGTCTGATCATCCTGGCCTGTCTTTAGCAACAATCCTGTTAGGTCAGTCTAGCCAGGATCCCCCCAGCCCCTTACCATTAGGATTTCTTCTTAGTCATCTTCCATCCACTGACCCTCATACAACCCTCCCCGGCCATAAATTTCTACTTGCCCATGCTATGTTCAGACCTGAGTGCAACCTCCACCGCCCCCCACTGTAAAATCCTGCTGCAGTGGTCCCTAACTTGCAGCAATGGTCCCAAATAAAGCCCATCTTACTATCTTTAACAAAGATGACTTTCTGTAATAATATTACATAGAAGTAATGCGGAGATGTTGCTATTTGCACGACTGACATATGTTTAACTGCCCTGAATAATTATATGCCAAGAGGCCTTTACTAAAGCCCGAGGTCCCAGGTCTTCCCAATCCATCCTTCATCATTCCCTTGGCCACCTCTACTCCCTCCCAGTCCCTGTACTGTCTCCTCATAAATCCTTCATATAGTTATAAAACAATGTCCACTTTAACAATAATCATTAATATAACACTGGGTTGTTCCATTAACTTCTATCCTGTCATTCTCACAAACAGCAGGTAGAGAACCTCTGGTATCTCCAAACTTCTGGGACCCTCCCTTTTAGAAAACCCCAGACTATGAGCTTTCCTAGGTTTAAGAGCCAATAAAATCGTGACATCTTTGATCTTATGAAGGATGAGAAAGGGGTAGGGTGAAGAAGATCCCAAGAACTCACGGGAGTTGGCATTGGCAATTTCATTGGTCTCGTTGGGGTCCAACCAGACCTTCTTCTTGCCACAGCGGAGGACACTGGAGGCAAGCCTCTTCTGAAGCCTGAGCATACTGTGACAAACAGAAAACATTATCAAGCACTGGAAGCCATTCCCCTGCCAAGACCTGCCTTCCAATCTTTTAATGCTGCGAAACATAAAACACAGGAATTGGATGTGTGTAAACACTCAGTATTTAGGGCAACATCCCACCCTCCACCCCGATATTAAGAATCTTTCCTATAGCAAGATTTTTGTGCTGTGCATTCCTGGGGGGGGGGGCAACTGGCCGCCCTAGAACGAGAACAAAGTCCAAGCTTTGCCTTACTTCTCTGCCTCAGTTTTCTCCTCTGGAAAATGAGGCTAATGGATAAAACTGGGATGAAGGGGGGGGGCTTCTGCCCTTTCTGGTACTAAGCTCTAAAAAAAGGCCTCTAAGAATCCGAGGCCAGAGGGTCTGATTTGCTCGTCTAGTCCTTTACTTCTTGGGCCCGTTTTCCTCGTCTTATCACAGTAATAAGCTTACGTTCCGCTAACCTTAGAGTTTTCTCAGGGACCGTCCACTGGGGGGAAGGCGTTAAAGTGCTAGGAATCGCCTCAACCTAAGCAGTCTGCGGCCCGAGGCCTACGCGAAACCCGTCCTACGTCACATGGAAGCAGAGCTCGGCTCCGATCAGGGGCGCCCAGCGAGTAAGGGGGCCACAGTGTAGACCCCGCCGCAACCCTTCCACTGTCCGCGCAGGTCGATCGCGACCCATATGGGGCGCGGGGCCCACCCCTCCCGCGGCCTCGCGTTAGCGGGACGCTCCCCCCCATTCCCCTCGAGGCCGGGGCCTAGGGCACTCTGACCCATCCCAAACTCCGAGACCGGCTGCTTCAGGGATGCCTCCACCTCATCTCTCCCACCCGGAGCCACGGAAACAGGCCCTGCCGCCCGCCGGCACCTCGGATCAACCAAAACGAGAGGTCCGCGCGCCCTCACCTCATGGCTGCGGCCGCAGCGCCGAAAGGAAAGAACTCCCCATGGCCGGGCTCCTCCCATCATCTGTGAAGGGGAGAGCCCATCCCTTCCTCCGCTTTCGCCCGTATTCCCCGCCCGTCCTTGCATCCTCTACCACCCTAAACTTACTCTTATCCTCTCTGAAGACCGAGGTAATAGAAGCCTAATCGCGCGAATCGGTTTTAAACTTAAAAACATAGAAAAATAGATCCTTTCGGTGAGGCAAAATGGTATAGTCCGACTTCCTACTAGGCATGCGCAGCAAGGGGACCTGATCACGTGGGTAGCGGAAACCGGAAGTCACGGCCGGGTGCCGCAGGCGGGACGTAGTTTTGCTAGAGTGGCCTACTGATTGCAGGCGTCCTGGGTTCTCTGGGATGATGTTTTCTTAGCGAGAAAATATTAGTGAATGGAATAAGAGAAGACAACAAGGGGAGAGATCAGTCCCTCTCCCAGTACATTGGGAACCCCTGCAGCACAGGATAGATATCAGACATAGGAGTTTATATTTTTGAGCCACTGTGGTCCTTAATCTCGCAGCGCTTCAGTCAGCCCCTCTGTAAAGTGTACCGAATCTTAACATTCCTGTCATCCGTTGTGAAAACCACATGAATTAACTTGCAAAAGAGGATATGAAGTCCTTGGTGACGGGAACCAGTGTTGTTTGGTTCTCGCTGTATGTGCTACAGGAGACGTGGAGCCTTGCATATAGTAAGCATGTGAGAAATTGCGCATGGGCTGACTGAATGAATAGCTGTGAAAGTTAAAAAAAAAAAAAAAGGAATGCAGGACCATCCATCGGTAGTTCTTTTCTCCTGCTCTGAAACACCCAATGCAAAACCCCCAAAGAGAATATTCTGGGGTTTAAGAAACCTAGATCTGAGTCCTGGCTGTCTCTCCTTGCTTGGCTCTGGCTGAGCACCCATCTCTCTCATCTGAACTTTCCTAGTTGTTAAATGGAGCTGAGGAACGAGGAGGGGAAGCAAAGCAAAATTCATGCCGCTTCTTCAAAACAACATGGATAGTGTCATCCTCATTTTACAGCTGGGTGAGGCAGTAGAAATTAAAATCCAGGTCTTTCTGACTTCAATATCCATGCCTTCTATGTCATACCAGGCTCTCTTGTGCCCAGGGGACAAATGGAAACCCTGCTGAGGGTTGCATCTGTTCATAGCACAATGCTGATGTACTTCATTCTTACTCTTCCCTCAAAGTAATGTGATCGGAGAAGCAACTTAAGCTGGCCATCCACTCGTAGGACCCAGGGTGAGGAGAGTCAGTGTATTCCAGTCTCTCCTCTAGCAGGAGACAACAGGCTGGGCTTTATATTAGGGTCACTGGACCTGGGCAAATCTTATCCACTCTATGTCTCATCTCCCCTCTTTGAGGAGCCGGGGAAGGGGTAGAGAGGTAACAATTTCTCCTGTCATGAGAGTCCTCTGTTCAGCGCCTTATAGCATCTCCAAACACGTGAGCGGTCCATCATTTGATTTCATTCTCCCTCATCCTCCTAATAATCCCAGGTGACAAAGATACTACAGTACTAGCAATCCCATTTTACAGAAGTGTAGTGACTTGTCCAGGGCCACATGACTGAAAGAGCGTGAGCCAAACTGACACCAGAGTTGTTGTTGTTGTTCTTAACTTATCTCTATGTCCAAGGTGGGGCTCAAACTCACCACCCTGAAATCAAGACTCACATGCTGTATGGACTGAGCCAGGCAGACGCCCCCATACCAGAGTTTTTGCCAGACTTCCTTATGCCTTTTCTCTCCATAGGTCGTGGTGGTGGGGTGCAGGCCTTGGATATTTGTCCCCAAATCAAGGATGAAGGGGGAGCAATTCTAGGTCAAAAGTCACTAGATCTGATTTTAGCCACTCTCTCAACTCCACATTTCTTCCTCTTTCCTCTCTCTTCCAAGAAACAGGGACCTTGCCTTCTGGAAGGGGGGGGCATACGAGGGACAAAGGCAGAAGGACTCCTGGGTCCCTGGGATTTCTTGTTGCTGTCTGTGTTGGGACCCCCTTTGGACCTTCTCACCACCCCAGCCTCAGTCTCAGACTCAGCCTCCACCTCCGGAGGGCATCGTCCTGTTGTGGAGGGAAAGGGGCCTTTCTGTTTGTCTCAAGGCAGCCTGGGCCCATACCAGGGAGAAAGGAGTTAAAGCCGGGTCCCAGGATCAACGGGATCGGGAAGCTCCGGCGGCCCAGACTGGAGTGGAATGGGCAGACCCGCAAAGGGAGCGCGGTTTGGGACTAAGAGTGGGGGGGGCGTGCCAATCCGCGCTTCACCTCCACCAGCGCTCGGCAACCACTGGTAAACCGCGGCCCCCGCCCCCTGCCTCAAGGCCGGGCTTCACTCCTCCCCGCACCCCCTGACCCAGAGTGGGCCGCCCTCACCCCAGGCTAGTCCCAGGCCGGCGCTCAGCCTTCTCTAAGGCCAGGAGGGGCGTGCCTCCCTCCGGCCGCCCTCCCATTGTCTGTGCGGAGCCCGCGGAGGGGCTGCGAGGGGCGGGGCCGGGGCGGGAGGAGGGAGGGAGGCAGGTGGGAGCGGAGGGGGCGGGGGGAGATGCTGAGCCTTCAGGGGAGGAGGAGGCGGCGGCAGAGGAGCGAGCTGGAGGAGGGACGCGAGGCAGGAAGAGGGCAGCCGAAGGCCGGGCCAGGTGGCTGGAGCGGGTGCCGGCTGCGCCGCGCGGCTCTCGGTTCCGACGGCCTCTCTCATGCGCTGAGGGCGCCCGGCTGCGCCGGGCCGGCGGCCGGAGGGGAGGCTCCTCTCCATGGTCCAGAAGACCAGCATGTCCCGGAGCCCTTACCCACCCTCCCAGGAGATCCCCATGGAGGTCTTCGACCCCAGCCCGCAGGTGAGGTGTGGTGACCGGGCCCGAGGGCAGGGGGCCGCTCCCGCGGACCTTGTGGGGTCGGCTCGAGGGGCGCGAGGAAGAAGGAGTTCTGCGCCCGGAGCTGAGGGGCGAGGGGCGCCTGCGCGCCCCCAGTCCCTGCCGGTTAATGATTGACGGGCGCTTGGCCGGGAGTTGGGCTGCGGTTTGGCGGAGCGGGGAGGGGGCGGTCGGGCCGCCTGTCACCCTCGCCTCGGCTCCCCCGCGTCAGGGTCCCTGCTGCTTGGGTACCGGCTCCAGGGCTGGAGAGTGGGGGTGCTGGCGGGGCATCTGGGGGCTGAGGGAGGCTAGAGAGCGAGCTCAGGCGAAGGGGGCGACGCAGAGCACGCTCGGGGGCGCCCAGGAGGGGGTGGGTGGGGCGGGGGTGGCACTGGGAGATGGCCGAGGCGGTGGTCAGGGCGGTGCCAGCAGGCCTTCGGAGCCGCAGACACTGGCCTTTCGAGGGTGGGGAAGGGGCCGGCCCCGGGCTAGGCCCCCATCCTGGCACCTCAGCGACATCCTCATATTGGACCACCTTCCCTCCCTCAACACCCACGTTATCTTTCCTTCTCCAACCCCCTCCCCTCCCCAGCCTTAGAAAACGCCTCCAAAGTTTGGAAAGTTGGATGGATGCCAACTCACTGTCCTGGAGGGGAGGAGGCTGTGTTACCTGGGGGTGGGGGGGGTTGTCTGCCGCCCCACCCCCAGTCACTCTTTCCGGTGCCCCAGGTTATCCCCAGGAAGGGGCATTCTTGGGTGTGGTGTGTACCCACGGAGTGACCAGCGGGGTCTGGGGTGACTGGTCAGGGTCTGGGGTGGTCGTGCCAAGGGATTTCTCTGGGACAAGGCCATTCTCCAATCTGGCAACACCTCAAGGCTAGGTTACCATTAACTCTTTTCTTGCTGTGACCAGCCTAGAGCAGCTGTAACCACCATGATAATGTGGTTGATGGGCATGTAGGGGGGGTCAGGTTAGACCTAAAAATACCTCCCTTCTCCACCCCAGGCCCCTTGGAGCCTGGGAGGCAGCTGACTGGGGCCTTCCTTTCAGCTGTCCCTTGTCTCTCTGGGTGCCACTCCCTTTTCCCATCCTGGGGTGGTGGTGGTGGTGTGAAAGAGAGTCTGGGGCTCACTGGAGGATCCTCTTAAGTTTGTAGGGATCCTCAATCCTAGATGTTGGGTACATGTTTGGTTTGAGAGAAGGGGATGGGAGGGAGGATTTTGGAAGGGTTCTCAGGTACCTTTCTCTCCCATCTATCCATGCTTCTTCTTGTACTCAGGCCCAAGGAACCAGAGCCCTTAGTCTGATCATGTCTTACTAGCTTCTTGGGCAAAGAAACTCTAGGATGGAGGCTGGGGGTAAGGGCCTGGAGGGCCTGAACCCTCCATCATTCCCTTCCCCCTGACTCTGGACTGGCTTGGGACCAAGTGTGTATGTGAGTTAGGGAGGGCAAGGAAGCAGCCCCCTTGACAGGAGGCCTGGAAATATCTGAATGTGTGGGTGCTCAAGAGGTCAGACAGCGTCCACTCCACCCAGGCCAGGAGCCTAGCCAGTGAGGCTGGGCTGGCCTACCCCAGGGACTTGTGGGGGCTGTGTCCTAGGCTGGTCTGGGGGCAGGGCCAGGGCATTTAGATTGATGCAACCTGGTGTGTACTATGGGGACCAGGCATGGGCAGTGGCAGCCAGGGGTTAGAGAGTGGAAGCTTGAGCCCTCTCCCCCTTGGGGAGAGGTGTGACCCCTGGGATGATGAAGATGATGAAGAGGGGGCTGCCAGGGTGGAGGGTGGGCAGTGTTGCTGAATCTGCTCCCGTGACATTGGGCTGGGTTGGGGTTAGAGGTTTCCTTTCCAAATACAGTTCCATGCCCCCCCACCCCCACCCCAGAAGTCTGGTTTTGGGTCTCCAAGAACTGAGAGCTGCCACTCCCCTCCCCACTCTGCGGAAAAATGAAGGCGAGATTCGGGCCCAGGAAAAGCCAAGCTGGGCCTGGGCTGGCGATTCCTCTTCACTCTGGGGGCCACAGGCACACTCGGCCCCCCTCTGCTCCAGCTGAGGCGGAAAGGGAGGGGGACTTTCCCCAGCTCTCTCTGCCCCCCTCACACTGCAGGCAGCCTCTCCCTTCCCCGGAGGCCCCTGCAGCCTGCCCAGCATCTTAATTAGCTTTGCTGCCTAATGAGCCTCCAGCTTCCCAGCGCCCTGTTCCCAGCCTCTCTGGCTTGGTTTGGGGGTTTCTGTGTGTGCTTCCTAAGGTTCTCTCCCACTGTCCCCCACCCCAAGGCTGTGGTCTGGGCCCTCCCTCCCCCTCGGGCTGTACCATCTCTGGAAGAAGGTGGGGGGTGGGGCTGTTCAGATCAGGGAATGATATTCCCAAAGCTTGGCTGTAGCCCTGGGTCTGATGGGATGAGGGTTGGGAACGGCCCTTTCTGATTCCACTCTTGTCCCTTCCTGGCTTCCCCAGGGCAAATACAGCAAGAGGAAGGGGCGGTTCAAAAGGTCGGATGGGAGCACGTCCTCGGATACGACATCCAACAGTTTTGTCCGCCAGGTAATGGGGAGGCTGGGCTGAGAGGAACGAGGTGGCTGGTTGATGGGGACCAGCATTGGTGAGCTGGCTCTGAGGCTTTCTCCAGGCACCCTCCCCCATGTTATTTGTCACCTGCCTGGAACCACCCCATCACCCTAAACCCTGTGACCTCTCCTGCACGCACTGACAGCCTGCACCCACTCCCTCAGCCCCCGCCCTGCCCCTCCCCCAGCTCCAGGCCCCAGCCCCTGCTGCCTGCCTGCGTCATCTCATTCAGGGACAGCCTGGCCTGCCTCCTTCTAGCTTGCTTCGGGCTGTCACCCACTCCCCCTGCCGGCTGTCTGCCTCCATGTCCTCCCCCAGAACCTGTGACAGCGTGGGGTAGAGGCAGAGCCTAGGAGATGAGGAGCCAGGTCCTTTGGGGGTCCCTGGAGCCCTCGTGAGGTATGGCAAGGAGGAAATGCCTTCGTCATGTCCAGCTGACTGTTCTTTAATATGCAGAAAGTGTGTTGGCGGCGGGGGCGAGGGCAGGAGGGGATTGGTTTTAAAGAGGACTTGAGCCCGGCACCCCTGGCTGAAGGAGGCTGAACAGTTTTCTGGGGTCTTCTTTTCTCAGTCAGGAAGATGCCATTCTCATCTCTGTTCTCACTGTCAACCCCAGGGCATCTCAGGCTCAGGGAGAGGCAGCCAGAGAGGCATGTGGTTGCTATGACTACAGAGCATCTCAACAAAACCTGGTACCCAAAAAAGGCGAGAGAGGCTGGGGATCAGACAAGGAAAGGGAGTATGTCGAAGAGGAAATGGGCAGGGCATATGGGGGCAGAGGACAGTAGGGAGGTCAGCCCCCCGACCCTTTGGGCTGAAGAGAGAGGGTAGACCCAGGCAGACCCACCGCAGATTGTGGAGTGAGGCCCTTTCTGACTCTTCTGTCTCCACAACACTTGGCACGTGGGAGCCCAGGCCTGACTTGAGAGGGTCAGACAGGGAGCCCTTCATCCCAGCATCTTCTAAGTACACAGACAGATAGGAAGTCCTGTCTTCAGTCTTTTCCTCGTCCCTCCTCTTGCAGGACTGGGCCAGGGCCGGGGCTAGGCGGAATGACGCTGTGCTCGGGGTAACTCTTCTTTTTTTTTTTTTTTTTTTTTTTAAAGATTTTATTTATTTATTTGACAGAGATAGAGACAGCCAGCGAGAGAGGGAACACAAGCAGGGGGAGTGGGAGAGGAAGAAGCAGGCTCACAGCAGAGGAGCCTGACGTGGGGCTCGATCCCATAACGCCGGGATCACGCCCTGAGCCGAAGGCAGACGCTTAACCGCTGTGCCACCCAGGCGCCCCTCGGGGTAACTCTTCTTGACAGAAAAGAGCCCTTGGTTCCTTCAGTATTTGCTACCCCGGGGGATCAGACCCCAGCCTCCTGTCCTTCCTCCTCTCAGCTCCCAGCTCTGACCCCCAGGAGGCAGGGAGTGGGGGAGCAGGCCTTGCCACATCTCTGAGCTAAATATACCCTCGCAGTTTGCACATGTAGCAACTCTGCTTGTAACCTGAGCCCCCTGGGGGAACGGGCAGTCTGGGCCACCCCCTAGACCAGCAGGGCCAGGCACCGAGGGCGCCGGGATGGAGGCGCCCAGCCGGACCCTCGTAGTGGTGAGCTAGGGGTGGGGTGGGAGTCGGGGTGGGTGGGAGCAGCCCCCAAGGGAAAGCGGATGGGGGGGCCCTCACTCCAGCCTGTTTCCTTGCCTCCTCGCTGTTTCCCTGCTCCTGCCATTTCTGATCGGTCTGTGTGCCTGCATGTCTGTGTGCGTGTGCGCGCGCGTGTGCGTGTGTGCGTGCGTACTCGCGTGTCTGTAAGGATCAGTAAATGCCTCTCTGGCGCTCTGTCTCTGGGTCTGTTTCTTTGGCTTTCTGGGCATCTGTCTCCCCGATTCTTGGTGCTCAGGAGGGGTGGAGAGCGGTAGATTAGCGGGTTTTCACTCTCCTTCCCTTCTGTCTCTTTTCCAGCTTCCATTAGTGATCCCACCCTCACCCCAATCTCGCACCTTCACGGGCCTCCCATTTTTGTGATTTCGCTGGGAAAGGAGTGGGCAACCTCACTAGCTAATGACAGGATCCTCTGGGAGAGGTGGGACTTCGTCTTCTCTCTTTCCTAGGTCTCCTGGGCATTCCTGGCTAAGTGACCCTTCCATGGCCTCAGGAGAGAACCCCGACATGCGTGTAGTCCTGCTCTTCCTCCACATCACCTCCTGGCCCTGGCCCCACACCACCACGTCGCTGTAGTCACACAAATACACACGTCCTGGCTCCTGCCCTCACGTGCCGCACACGGTCAGGGACACTCACACCTCGGGGTCCCCCCCCGCCGTGTGCAGGTGCACCCGTACGCATTCAGTTGTGCGTATCCAGCACATGCCGTCGAACACACCCCCCAAACGCACTTGAAGTTGCACATCCAGGCACGCCCGTGAATAAGCATGTTCATTGACACTTGGGGTCTCACCCATGCGCCTGCATCCCCGAAGGAGTTCCTTGTGCTCTGGGATGGTCCGTGCGGTCAAGGCCAGCTTCCTGGCATAGCCAGACTTCTGGCTGGGCCTGCCTAGACCCTAGCAGCCAGCAGCCCTAGTATTAGAGAGAGGCCTGCCCCGCGTTCTGCTCTTCACCTGCCTCTTTGGCCTGCGCTACCCTAGGAATCTTGAGTTCTCTTTTTGGATCTTATGAGAGCCAGAGGGTTGGGGTTCCTCTGATTCTGGCCAGGGAAGTAGAATTCTCTCTCCCCTCCCCTTTGAGCAGAAGATAGCAAAATTTTGGGTGGCCCCATCCCGCAGAGCGGGCTGTCCACTGCCAGTGGTGCAGAGAGCTCAGGCCTGTTGGTGGCTACTGTCCCTGGAAGGACTCAGTGGGCTTCTCCTGAGTCTATCTCAGCCAGTGTGGTGCTGGGGGTAGGGGAGGGAAGGAGGAACAGGGAGTGGAGACTCGTCCCCTGGCACGCCTCCCCTGCGCTGTGCCCCTATCAGGTTCCCACCCCTCCCTGGGCCCCAAGCAGCTGTCCTGGGACCTGCCTTAACCCCCTGCTTGCTGCTGTCGCCCTTCCTAGGGCCACAGTTTTCCCAGGGGCCTGCCAATCTCAGTCCCTGGCTCCTCTCATCTAATACCACCTTTTCCTGGCCCTTGTGGCATCATGCTGGGCTGGCTGGGGCTTGAGGCATCCATGCTGGGTGGTCCCTCTGTGCCTTCCGGGACCCAGGAACCGGGAAGCGGCATGGGCCCTGAGCCGGCCCGGTCCGTTTTCAGGGCTCGGCGGAGTCCTATACCAGCCGACCATCAGACTCCGACGTGTCTCTGGAGGAAGACCGGGAAGCCCTAAGGAAGGAGGCAGAGCGCCAGGCATTAGCCCAGCTCGAGAAAGCCAAGGTGAGACATACAGAGTCAGGGGGCTGAGCTGGTACTATTTCCCCCACCCCCAGGCCTTAGAGATGGCCTGAACAGACCCAGGGTCAAGTCTTGGCCCGGCCACTTCTCAGCTGGTGTACCCCAGGGCCTCGATGTGCCTCTGTCTCACAGCTGTAAAATGTGGGCTATGCTACTTGCCTTCTAATAGAGTAATAAGTGCTTAATAGTTCGCCACACGCAATAGGAGCTGGAGACTCCCCACTTCTTTCTGGAGTCAAACGTCCTGGGCCGACCCTCATGGGCTATGTGATCTCAGGCGAGCCGCTTACCCTTTCTGAACTTGAGTCTCCTCATTCATTAAAATGAAGATAATAGCAGTTAACTTTTTTTTTATTTTTTAAGATTTTATTTTATTTTTTTTAAAGTCATCTCTACACCCAGTGTGGGGCTCGAACTCACCACCCTGAGATCAAGAGTCTCATGCTCCTCAGACTGAGCCAGCCAGTCGCCCCTAATCGTTAACCTCCTAAGGTTTCTGTGGTGAATAAATGAGGGCGTGCTTGTAAAACATGTTAACATGGGACCTGGCGCAGTAAACCATAGTTGTGGTTATTATTATTATTATTTATTATTATTACTAATACTCTTTCTGGATGTCATTCCAGGCTAATACTTACCCTCCCCGGGGGCCCCCTCCATCCTGAGAAGGCTGAATTTTATTTTTTTTTAATTGTGAAATTTAACGTACATACAGGAAAACTATTTAAACCATTCAGTATACTTTTTAATGATCAGCGCAACAGACCTTCGCATCATCCCCGTCCCAGTATGGTACAGCGTGGCTTAACCTCTGTTGTCATTCTCCCGGTGCGCCTCTAGACCAAGCCAGTGGCATTTGCTGTGCGGACAAATGTCGGCTACAACCCTTCTCCAGGGGATGAGGTGCCTGTGCAGGGAGTGGCCATCACCTTCGAGCCCAAGGACTTCCTACACATCAAAGAGGTGGAGAGAGCACTTGGTGTCTGGAAGGGGGGCAGGGCAGTGGGTGCCAGGAGAGGGCCAGCCGGAGCTCTAGCAGAAGCAGACTTCTGAGCTAAGCAGAGCTCGGCTGAATCTGCCGTGTGACCTTGGACAAATCTCTTCCCCTCTCTGAGCCTCTGATTTTCATTGGTAAAATGGGGTGGCGGTGCCGAGGTCACACGGCTGTCCAGAGGGTTTGTGGTGAGATCTGTAAGTGGAATGGCAGCGTGCAGGCACGTGTGGGGGTCAGCATTGGCTCCTCTCCCTGCCTTTCCAAGGTGGGGGTGGGCACATGGTGGGACAGGGATGTGCCGCGGTGGGGTGGTCTGTGGCTTAAGTGGATGTGGGTCACGGAGTTGTTCTGAGGATTGGGGGCTGTGCCCAGAGGTAAGAGCCAGGGGCTGGCTCTTTGGAGGTGCTGCCCCCCTGGGGAGGCTTGGCAGGTTCTGGGGTGGTCTGTCCCCAGGGTGGCTGCTGGCTTGCCCCTCCAATCTCCCTCTTGGTCTCTCCCACCGCACCTGCTGCCGCTGTCCGCAGAAATATAACAACGACTGGTGGATCGGGCGACTGGTGAAGGAGGGCTGTGAGGTTGGCTTCATCCCGAGCCCTGTCAAACTGGACAGCCTGCGCCTCCTGCAGGAACAGAAGCTGCGCCAGAACCGCCTCAGCTCCAGGTGTCTAGCTGGGGACTGTGGAGGGGGCCTTCCGGCTGGGACTGGGCCTCAAGGGTTGACCCATTGCCCCGAGGTCACAGCGCCTGTGGCCTCACCAGTGGGGCTGGAGAATCTCCAGGGGAGTGGGGGGCGGGCAACCTATGAGGGAACAAGCTTCCCCCACCCTCACGCCCACCCCTCTGCTCACAGCTCCGTTTGCCTCTCTGCCCACACAGCAAATCAGGTGACAACTCGAGCTCCAGCCTAGGAGACGTGGTGACTGGCACCCGCCGCCCCACGCCCCCTGCCAGTGGTAAGAGCTGCTGCCACCTTAGGGAACGGCAGGGGTGGGGTGGGGCT
>NC_048230.1:23794629-23818869 GCF_002007445.2 Ailuropoda melanoleuca | reverse complement strand
GGGGCTGCCGGGGGGGGTGGTCTTTGCTCTGCCTGTCCCCTCCCCTCCCTGCAGTAGGGGGCACCCCAGTCCTGAGTCCTCCAAACACACCCATCGGTCCCCCCACCATGAAGAGTAGGCTAAGCCCCCCAGGCTGGGCCCATCAGTGCCCCTCCTCTCATGTCTCTCTTCCCGTTTCTTCAGTAGCTCCATCTCTCTGCCTGACTCCCCCGCCCCACCCCCATTCATTTCTCCTAGCTCTGTTCCATTCACCTCTTCTTTCTTTTTTCCCCATCCCATCCCTGCCTTCTGTACTCGTGTCTTCATGTCCATCCCACTCCTCCCTACCTCGCCTCCCTCCTCTCTCCTGACCGCGGTCCAGGTAATGAGATGACTAACTTAGCCTTTGAACTAGACCCCTTAGAGCTAGAGGACGAGGAGGCAGAGCTCGGGGAGCAGAGCGGCTCTGCCAAGACTAGCGTTAGCAGTGTCACCACCCCGCCACCCCATGGCAAACGCATCCCCTTCTTCAAGAAGGTAATTCTTGCTGGGTTCTGGCAAGAGGGCAGGGGGTCAGGGCCTGGCCCTTTGGCAGGGGGAGGGGCCGGAACGGATTCAGATGCAGTACCAGCCCGATTCTGTGGGGAGCAGGGCCTCCTGCCAAGGAGCAGGGAGGGGTGGCATGGCCCCAGGAACGGGCACATCCAGCTCCACGCACCACCCCACTCTGGTCCACCCCCAGGAAGGGATGTTTCTTGCAGTCGGAGCACCCCTTCTCTTGGAAGGCTGTACCCCCTTGCCCCACCACCACTGGAAGCAGGGGCGGGTGGTAACGAAACTGGGATATTCCATGTTTGCCCTCCACCCCCCGCATGTGATGGGGAGAGTGGCATGGTGACCCTTTTTTGTCCTTTTTGGACTCCATGGGGCTAGGGTGGGCACGTGGGGGCCTACTGGCTGCACAGCAGGACGGTTTAAGGAACCCTTAAAATGGGCAAGTTGGACTGCATGAGGGGCAGGAGATGGGCACCAAATTAGGGGCTGTCACCCTTTCCAGAACTTTCCCAAGACCCAAATAGGGGGAGGGTATGTCAGAATATTCCCAAGTCCACTGGACTGTCAGTCCTTCTCCCAGGCCTGATCCAGGGCCATCTCTGGCTCCCCCTTGGCATGGGGTCCCGTCCCCTCTCTCTGGCTCTGTCTGTCACTAACACGCATGCCCTGTTATCTCTCCTCGTCTGCCCGCTCTCCCTCCCTCTCTTGTCCTGGCTCCTTCCTTGCCCTCTGCCCCTGCCTGGGTGCCCTCCCCTCTCTCCCCCGCCTCCCCACTCTTGGCAATCTCTGGACCCAGCCAAACAGAAGCAGAAGTCGGTGAGTATCACAGCTTTCTGTGTCCCCCTCCCCACCCCCTGGGATGAGCTAGTGGGACCTTCTAACACCCATTCTTGTGCCCTCCCCACCCACCCCCCATTTCCCTCCACCCTTCGTGGTTCTCCTTGGCCATCCCTCCCCACCCCCACCCTGATCTCTCACATCTGGGCTCTGGGAGCAGGGGAGGAAAGGATGCATGGGGCCGCCTGGAGGCTGGGGAAGAGGGGCTAATGCCATCTCCGCTCTGGGGTTTCCCCTCCCTGCTTCCCCCCTCAGACAGAGCATGTGCCCCCCTATGACGTGGTGCCTTCCATGAGGCCCATCATCCTGGTGGGACCGTCGCTCAAGGGCTATGAGGTAGGAGCCCCTAGAGGGGAGTGGACCCAGAGGGGCCCAGACCTCTAAAGAGATGCTGCAGAAAGGGGCAGGCCCCAGGGAGATCTCCTGGAAGGGCTCAGATTCCCAGGGTATCTCCCCAGAGGGCTATAGACCTTCAGAGAAGCCGCCAGAGGGTCCTGACCCTCAGGGAGACTCACTTAGAAGGGTCCAGTCCCCCTCCCCCAAGACACCCCCGAGAAGCATCCTCCCAGAGAATCCACCTAGGAGAACCTTTGGAATCAGAGACCCCATCAGAGGCTCCTGAGACCCAGAAGGACCCCCCCCCACCTCCTGTAGGGGCCCATTTATCTCAGGAGTTGAAGAAGAAAATGGAATGTGAAGGTGTAAATACTCGGCAGCCTGCCCTTTGTGAGTGGCTTTAAACACCTGTCTTCCCCTGCCAACCCCCAACCTCAGGTTACAGACATGATGCAGAAAGCTTTGTTTGACTTCTTGAAGCATCGATTTGATGGCAGGTAAGACCCTGGGAGCTGGCTCCCCACTCCCACTGTGGTCCTCTGCTGCTGGGGTGGGCAGGGTGGATTGAATGATGATCCTGGGGGAGGCAGGCCTGGGGGGTGGGCAGGGCATTCGAGCCCACCCTGACCCTCACTCCCCGTGTCCCATCCCTCAGGATCTCCATCACTCGTGTGACGGCAGACATTTCCCTGGCTAAGCGCTCCGTCCTCAACAACCCCAGCAAACACATCATCATCGAGCGCTCCAACACACGCTCCAGCCTGGGTGAGCCCACCTTGCCGTGGGGGAAGGGAGGGCAGAGGGGGTGCATCTCCAGAAGGGTCGGATTGCCCACTGCCTCTTGGAGAGGACCCCCTACGTTCCCCCTTCCCCATGACTCCGTGTCCCCCAGCTGAGGTTCAGAGCGAGATCGAACGAATCTTCGAGCTGGCCCGGACCCTTCAGTTGGTTGCTCTGGATGCTGACACCATCAACCACCCAGCCCAGCTCTCCAAGACCTCACTGGCCCCCATCATTGTTTACATCAAGATCACCTCTCCAAAGGTGGGTGCGGAAGCCTGACCCTGGTGGGGACAGGAGTGCTCTGGAGTTGGGTGGCCTGTATTTCAATCCCAGCAACTGCTTGTTAACCGTGTGACCGAATCTCCCCAAGCCTTATTTTCCTCCTCTGTGAAACTCCGTCAAATGGACATTGTGAAGATTGAACCTAATGTGAATGCTCGGCACTTAGCACAGGGTCTGGTATAATGTGCCTCCTCACGTGTCAGCTAGTGTAAATATCATTATAGGGTCATGCAGGCCAGCCCCCTGTCTCCACTCTGGTTGACCTCCCATCCTTGGTCCAGAAAACTGAAAGAACTCTGTGCTTTCTATCGCAGTGTCACCCAACTACTTGGCAGTTGGGAGGTCTTTTCTGTCATTTGATTTAGCCCCTTTTTGCTGCACTGTCCTCGCTTGGACCTTGATCGAGATGAATCGGTAGGAAGGCTGATTTACTTCTTGTTCGTGTTGTGGTCTGTGAGTTTCCCCTCCTAGACCTTAGCGGGGGCTTGAGAAACATGGGGGGCGAGTTTAGGTGAAGGATTTGAAGTGAGAAAACAGCATTGGGTCAAGCCTTTGCTCTGGTTGATTCATTCATTCATTCATTCATTCATTCATTCATTCATTCATTCGCTTTGGTTGCTTGGTTGGTTGTTGTTTTGTTCCTGAGCTTGGACTCGTTGGAGGATTTATTTAGCGTCTGAGCCTCATTTTCTTCATCTATAAAAATGGGAATTAAAATCCCTTCCTTGTTATTGTTGAGGGGATTTGAGGTAATGATGCAAAGAGCCCCAAGTTCTGTCTGATTCATGACTGACCATCAAGGGTGGTAACTGTTCCCATTTCATGAACACACCCTCTGAGCGGAGCACCCAGGTACCCTAACCCTTCTGAGTCCTAAGTTTCTAAGGAGTGGAAAGGGGAGGATAGGATTGAAGTCCCTCCTGGGGTGGTTGAAAGGATCTAGTGAGATAATGGATACAGAAACACTTTGTGAGCTGGAAAGTAACAGATACTTCCAGTTCTCCTGGGGGCACTGACCGAGGTGAAGGGTGGGGACTCTGGAGCTTGGACGCCCGGAGTTAATGAGCCCGCGCTGCTTCTCCCAGCTCTGTGCTCCTTTGGCAAAGTCACCTAACTTCTCTGTGCCTGTTTCTTCACCTGCAAAATAGAAATCCTCACATGGTGCTTGTGAGGATTCATTGGGTGGATTAACCACGCAAAGTGCCTGGGACCTACTAAGCACTATATCTATTCTCTCTCTCTCTTTTTTTTTTTATTTTTTTTTGGAAATAATTCCAAATCTAGTGAATATTGCCAGAATAGTATCAAGAGCCGCCATTCTTTGAATGCCCTTCACTCAGATCCAGGCATTTTTTTTTTTAAAGATTTTATTTATTCATTTGACAGAGATAGAGACAGCCAGTGAGAGAGGAAACACAAGCAGGGGGAGTGGGAGAGGAAGAAGCAGGCTCACAGCAGAGGAGCCTGATGTGGGGCTCGATCCCATAACGCCGGGATCACACCCTGAGCCGAAGGCAGACGCTTAACTGCTGTGCCACCCAGGCGCCCCCAGGCATTTTTTAGCAGCTTTATTGAGATAATTCATGCACCATTCAATTCAGCCATTTAAAGTATATTATTTAGTTTTCTTCAGAGTCGCTAATTTTGAATATTTTGCCACATTATTTTATCTTTATGGTTATATTATGTATATACATATATATATTTTTTTCTAAATCATTTGAGAGTAGCTTGTAGATACCATGTCTTTATTCCTAAATACTTCAACGTGTATTTCTTTTTTTTTTTTTTTTAAGATTTTATTTTATTTGACAGAGAGAGACAGCCAGTGAGAGAGGGAACACAAGCAGGGGGAGTGGGAGAGGGAGAAGCAGGCTCCCAGCAGAGCAGGGAGCCCGAGGTGGAGCTCCATCCCAGGACCCTGGGATCATGACCTGAGCCAAAGGCAGACAATGACTGAGCCACTAGGCGGCCCTCAACGTGTATTTCTTAAGAACCAAGGACATTAATCTATGTCACCACAGTACAGTTGCCAAATTCAAGAAATATTTTAGCCCTTCATTTTTCAATTGTCCCAATAATGCCCTTTATGGCAATTTCTATCTCAGCCCAGGATCACGTGTTACATTTAGTTGCTTTATCTCTTTAACATTCTTTCTTTCTTTTTTTTTTTGTTTTAGATTTTATTTATTTATTTGAGCAAGAGAGAGCGTGAGTGAGTGAGAGAGCCCAAGCAGTGGCAGGCAGAGTCTAGGCAGAGGGAGAGGGAGAAGCAGACACCCCGCTGAGCAGGGAGCCTGACTCGGGGCTCGATCCCAGGACCTTGAGATCCCCGAGATCATGACGTGAACCAAAAGCAGGCACTTAACCAGCTGAGCCACCCAGGCACCCCTCTCTTTCACATTCTTAAACTGAAACAGTTCCCCAGCCTTTCTTGGATTTTTACAACACGGACGTTTTTGAAGAGTACAGACCACCGACTTTGTAGACTGTTCCTCAGTGTGGGTTTGCTTGCTGTTTCCTTGTGATGATGCTTAGGTTTTGCATTTTGGTGTGACGTGTCTTTCTGATCCTGTTGGCGTCAGGAGGCACGAGGATCTGCTGTGCCATTGGTGACATTAACTTTGATCATTTCGTTAAGGTCATGGCTTACTGTTTAGCTATTATTACCATTATCATTATTGCTGTGGAGGTGAGAATAATAATAGTGGCTACCTCGTGAGATTATTGTCAGGACTAAATGAACTGATCTGTGGAAAGCACAGAATAGTGCCTGTTCGCAGCAAGTGTCCCATCAAAGATGACTGCTGCTGTGTGCATGGGGATGCCGGCCTGGAGAATGAAGCCTATAAGGAAGGTGACAGGGATCAGGAAAGTGGATCACTGCCTTTCAAGTAGCCACTTCCCAGGGGAGGCTGGGATGAGACCCGGGAGAGAGCCTGAGCGCTGCGTAAGGATGGATACAGGGCTGGTGAGGTCATTTCTGCAAGAGGTGGCGGGGGCTGAAAGTCATCCGACATCCTCCACAGCCCTGACTCCCTGGCTCCGACCAGGACCTGCTTCTCTGACTTGGCGCATTGCGAGATCATTCTACCTCTTCTTCTCTCCGCCCCCCTCCAAACTAGGTACTTCAGAGGCTCATCAAATCCCGAGGGAAGTCTCAGTCCAAACACCTCAATGTCCAAATAGCGGCCTCAGAGAAGCTGGCGCAGTGTCCGCCCGTGAGTACTAAGACCCCGGGAAAGGGGGGAGATTGGGGCTCTCCTGTTCCCTCTGGCCTGCATGAGAGACAGAGTGACCAGGAACACCAGGGTGAGGTCTATATAGATGCAATCTGGTCTTCCGGAGAAGAGCGCCGGACAGGCAGTCAGAGACCACATTCAAGCCCCCGATTCCCCGTTTCTCTGTGGGGAGTCAAGGCGGCCTCCAGGCTTGGTTGCCTTCTATCTAGGATGAGAAAGTTGGGCTGTCTGGGTGCCAAGACCTTTTATAGTTCTGCCAACTAATCTATCTGAGAGTCCTCTTCCTGGACGTCCAGAGGTTTCGTTTTAACTTTGTCCTTCAACCCTTTGACTCCACCCACTGCACCCAGGCCACACCCTCACCCCCCATGGTCACGCCCGGCTCATCCCAGCCCCGCCCCTAACCCCGCCTCCGCAGGAAATGTTCGACATCATCCTGGACGAGAACCAATTGGAGGATGCCTGCGAGCACTTGGCCGAATACCTGGAAGCCTATTGGAAGGCCACACACCCGCCCAGCAGCACTCCGCCCAATCCGCTGCTGAACCGAACCATGGCTACTGCCGCTCTGGCCGCCAGCCCTGCCCCTGTCTCCAACCTCCAGGTACAGGTGCTCACCTCACTCAGGAGAAATCTCAGCTTCTGGGGAGGGCTGGAGGCCTCGCAGAGGGCGAGGTCGGTGCCCCAGCAGCAGGAGCACGCCATGTAGGTGTCCCACCCATCTCCCCTGCTGCCCAAGGCTCGGAACTGGAGCGCAGGGAACATGTGGAAGGAAGGGAAGAGCTTTATTTTGTAAAAAAATGTGGCGAGTGGCAGCATCTGGTGTCTGTGGTTTTTGATGGGATTGGGGCTGGCTGGTGGTGCCTCCCTGGGCCTGGTCCCATAGGGCTACAGCTGCTGCCCTAGGGGCTTTTGGATATGAGGCCTGATTGGGACCTTATTCTAAGACAGGTGATTAGGAGGAAAAGATGAGGAAGACTGATATTTTCATTCACTGGACTTCACACCCATTTTGTTTTTATTTTTTAAATTTATTTTTTTTTAAGTAATCTCTACACCCAGTGTGGGGCTGGAACTGGTGGCCTCGAGATCGAGAGTTGCATGCTGTACCAACTGAGCCAGCCAGGTGCCCCCCCACACTCATTTTAGACCCAGCAGAACAAGGGCCGTCGGACCAGGCAGTTCCCACAGAGCAGGGCCATTAAACCCAGAGAGAGTGTCCCTTCTCTCAGAGCCCTAATCCCAGGAGTTTCCTCAGAGGGGACCCAGAATGAAACATCTTTTATGAGTTGATGCCCTACCTTCCATCCTTCTCCCAGTGAAACAGATTCCAGGAAAGGCCTTGCTGTGGGTGCCCTGCTCTGGCTGGAGCTCCTCCCCTGGGAGCTGCTTCCCATTTCTGAGCTCAGACCATTAAGTATTCGGTTCTAGATTAGAGCCAGGAGAAAGCCATGAAATCATTCTAAGACCATCGCTTTTCAGATTTGTTTTCAGTGACAGAGCTCATTTGTTCATTGCAACATCTAGGGAGGCTCAGTATATAAAATGTCCTTGCTCCGCTCAGTGGGAGCTGCTGGCTTGGCTTCCATTTCACTTCCACAGGGACCCCCGAAAAGCACTTTTGTGCCCTTCCCGCCACCTCAGGTCTCCAGGGAACAGCCTGGAAACTGCTGGTCTAATCCCCATCATACCACCACAGAGAAACTGGGCCATAGAGAGGAGAGTCATTTGCTCAGGGTCACACAGCTTGAAGTGGCGGTGATGGGACTAGAACCCAGGCTTTCTTGCACCCCACCCAGCCCCCTCCATGGTGGCCATGACCATCAGAGCACCTTTATGTGGCCACCTCATTGTCTCCAGGAGAGGGGGAGGGGGTGGGGAGTGTGTGGAGGGGGTGGGGGGTGGAGACCCATCAGCTTTCCCCAGGCTGCTGCTTTGGTTTTTTGCTGGGGGCAGGGGAGGAATCCTATCAATCTTGGAGACTTTGTCATCTGAAGTAGGGAATGGATGGGGGGGGAGGTGTGGGGGTGTGGTGCTCTGGAAGCCTGTGATTAGGGTCTGGTTTGGGCTGAAGGAGCTGGGGTGAGTGAGCTCAAGCTGAAATCCCCTTAGTATATTTGGAAAACTGGGGCAGTGACTAACCCAATCAGCCACTAACGAGTGGCGATGCTAATGAGCTGTTAATGATGGTTTAGCCGGAGACAGCATTAATGACGTGCACTGAGGAAGCAATGACTAATTATTCATGGGCTCTCTACCATGGTTACCGGAAGAGTTCATGCCTCCTCGTGTCTTACGAAGGTTGGGTGCCTCCTGTCCCAACAGAGGAGCAGATGCCCTGAGGTCTGTCCTCCGGCTGCGCTGCAGAGATGCTTGCCCGGCTGCCCATCCCCTGCCCTTTCTTTCCCCAACCTGGAGCCAGCACCCACCTCCTTCAGCCAGGCTGGGTGTCTCGGTGCCATCACTAACCTGCCTCGCTTTGTTGTCTCTCTCACCCCTGCCTGATCTGCATGGTGTGTGCTGTCCGTCTGCTAACCAGGGACCCTACCTTGCTTCCGGGGACCAGTCGCTGGAACGGGCCACCGGGGAGCACGCCAGTGTGCACGAGTACCCCGGGG
Source organism: Ailuropoda melanoleuca (assembly GCF_002007445.2). NCBI lineage: Eukaryota > Metazoa > Chordata > Mammalia > Carnivora > Ursidae > Ailuropoda > Ailuropoda melanoleuca. The sequence goes on along the minus strand of NC_048230.1, from coordinate 23,810,237 downwards.
AGCTGGGCCAGCCCCCAGGCCTTTACCCCAGCAGCCAGCCACCAGGCCGGGCAGGCACCCTGCGGGCACTGTCTCGCCAAGACACGTTTGATACCGACACCCCTGGCAACCGAAACTCTGCCTACACGGAGCTGGGAGACTCATGTGTGGACATGGAGACTGACCCCTCAGAGGGCCCAGGGCTCGGAGACCCTGCAGGGGGCAGCACCCCACCGGCCCGGCAGGGATCCTGGGAGGATGAGGAAGACTATGAAGAGGAGCTGACCGACAACCGGAACCGCGGCCGGAATAAGGCCCGCTACTGCGCAGAGGGTGGGGGTCCAGTTTTGGGGCGCAACAAGAATGAGCTGGAAGGCTGGGGGCGAGGTGTCTACATCCGCTGAGAAGCTGGGGCCACGCGGTGGGGGGAGGGGGGTGGAAGGGCTCTGAGCCCAGGGGAGGGTCGGGTCCGGGGTGGGGGGAGGGGGCTCACCACCGGGGATGTATCTTTCCTCCAGGGGGCGCTGTCTCCCCCTCAGATGCCTTCGCTGGATGTTTGGGGTTTCTTTGGTGGTAGCGTCCCAACTTCTGGGATTCTCTTAAGGCCCGGCTGTAGGTTTTCACTTACCTGCTGTGGTTGGGTGGGGGGATGCCCACCTTTCTGCAGTGTCCCTTTGCCCCACCCCAGGGGGCTCTCTCCCCTCACTCCCAGAGAAAAGGTGCACTTCCTTAACTCCTCTACTTGGGGCTCTAAATAAGGGTCCTAAATGGGGTAGCCCTTTCTTTCCCCAACCTGGAGTATTTGGGAAGGGTGAGGGGGCTTTTCCTGGAGAGGGAGACCCTAGACTCCTTCCCGTGAAGGCTCTCTTCCCTGAGCCCCAGATCCCGGGTCCTTCACCATGCCCACCCCTCTCCCACCTTCCTGGCGGCATTGTCTGGTGGGTGAAAAGTATAGAAATGGAAGCCCCATGGGGAGCTTGTCTTGGGGAGGGGTCTGGGTAGAGAGCGGCAGGCATCAAATGTGGTGCTCTTCGGCAGCCCCCGACCCGGACCCCTGAGGAGCAGGCAGCCAGAGACCCTGCTTCCCACCCCACCACCTCCATGCCTCAGCCTTCGCCTTCCCCAGGAATGAGCTTTGCATACAACATCCCTTGCCGACTGCCATGAGAAGAGGGGGCCCCTCTGCGTCTGAGCCCCCCACCCCATTTCACCTAGGGGTGGCACCCATCGAACACTCTTGTCCGCCTCATTTTGAAACCAAAAAACTGCTCCTTCACTTTCACCTGGAGGCCCCGGGGAGAGACCCTGCGGGTTGGTGCCCAAGAGGTGATTGCCACCCCAGGGGTCACCTGGGGACCCCGGATCTCCCCTGGGGGACTTGGCTGCTGCTGCTGTTCTGTATTTGCCTCTTGTGATCCTGGCCTTTACCCGTGTCCACTCCCCGCCCAGGAGAGGCCTTGGTACCCCCTCTGGCCCCCGAGTGTTCCTCAGCCTCGCATCCCTACAGCCCAGCAGCCCTGCCCCTCCCCAGCACCCAGCTGGGCCAGAGAGAGCCGATTGTGCCAACGAGGACTGGGCCCTGCCCGGCTGCCCACCTCAGGGATGGGCGCCTCATGCCTGTCTCGCCACCTCCTGTGCCAATGTTGTCCCACCCCCACCTGGGGTGGGGTGCAGCTTCCACTTACTGGTTAGAAGACACCACTGCCCAACTCTTCTCCCTCCCTGTCTGGTGTCCTGTGCCCCATCTGTCTGTCTGTTCGTCTGTACTCCCCTAGAAGTATTTGGCCACATATAAAACCGCCATCCTGTCCTTTGCAGCCGCCTCCCGAGCCTGCTTCTTCGTTCCTGCCACACGGCCAGCCTGGGCACGTGGGAGCTGCCCATGCAGGGGAGCGTGGAGGCGGGGTGTGCGAATACGCTGGGCTTAGTTGTTTTTTCAGTAGGAGAGCTGATGCTCTGTTCTGCGCATTCCGGCCAGCCTGCTGGGAGCTGTGCAGCCACTTCCAGCTGCAGCTTCCCATCCAGCCCCAAGTCTTATCCGTTCCCCATAAGTAGGGCCAGAAAAAAAGTGGGAAGCTGCGGTGGAGAAATGGGGTGTGGCAGGCACGATTCAGAGGGTGAGATCCAGTGTTTCTGCTCCTGTGGCCTTGGCAGCTGCCCAGCGGCTCCTGGGAGAGGGCGGCTGAGTTCCTTCTGGCTCCCTCCTCCCCCGATGCCCCTGCTAGCCAGCTTTGGGGGATGGAAGAGGTCTACTTGGCGGGGGCAGAGAACGGGGGCTCCCCCAGCCCCAGCCTGAGAACATCAAGAGTGAGAAAGTTAGCAGCCGACTGTCAGTTCCGTCATCACCAGCTGGCAGGATGTGGACCCCTGACCGTTGTCACTGCCGGCACCTGTATCCTGCCTCACGTGGCACTCACAAACCATTTCTCCACCCTCCTGGTTCTTGTTTCTGGGGTGGTGGACCTGGAGGACTAGAGCTCCTGGGTCCCTCACCTGAATGCTTCTGCCCAAAGTGTGGGGGGGGGCACGTGTAGAGGACAGCAGACATCTAGACCTTCCAGGTGGGAGGTTATGAGACACAAGGAAAGGAACTGGGCAGGTCCTCAGGTCAGGTGGTTGGCCCAACGTCCCATGCCAGGGAGTTGATGGCAAAGACTGCTGGGATTGGAGTCCGGTCTCTTCCTCCCAGCCTAGCACTCTTACTCCGCTGCCTCTCCATGGAATCAATCCTTTATTCCCGTGTTTACTCATTGAACATTTATTGAGCACCTACCATGTACCAGGTACAAGTCTAAAAGGGAGCCACAGACAATTCAAGACAGCATGGTGAGCTCTCTGCTGGGAGAAGCACTGGGTTCTGCAGGAACCTGGCAGAAGGGTAATTACCTTAGCCTGGGGAGGTCAGGAGGGGCTTCTCAGAGGAGGTGAGGCTTGAGTGAAGTCTACAAGGCTGGTTAGGAGTTAACTGGTGGGAAGCGTTCAAGACAGGAAGCAGGTGACACATGGCATGTTCCTGGCCCTTCACCAGCAAAGCGTGCTCTCAGGGTGGTGGTCAGAGAAGGGTCAGTAGGAGCAGATCACAGTGGGCCTTGAGTCTTGTGAGGGAGTTTGGGCTTTGTCCTGAAGCTGTTGTGCAGGAATCGAAGGATTGCAAGCGGGAATGGCCAAAGTTGCCTTGGTTGCGGTTTGGAGATTGGAGGGCCTAGCCTGGACACAGCTGCAATACTGCGGGTAAGAAACAAGGGCGGCTGCACAAGGCCACAGCCGTGGGATGGGAAAGGAAGCAGTGGCTGCCAGAGACATCAAGCAGTTAGAATCCAGAGCTCGTGGAAGCAACTGGAGGTGGCCAGTGAGAGACAGGGAGGCATCTGGGGGTGACTGTGCGTGGTGGTCTTCCCAGACATAGAGGAAGCAGGTGGAAAAACCAGGTTAGGGGCAGAAACAATGTCTAGCTTTGGACAAGGTGGGTTTATGGTGTCTGTGGAAGGACGCCCAAGAGGAGAACAGAAGACAGCTGGGTGCCTAGTCTGGAGAATGGGGGAAACGCAGAGAGCTCCATCTGGGGGTGGAGCCTGATCTTTTGAATCAAGGACAGGGATTATTAACTTCAGTTTACAAGTTAAGCTCAGTGAGGCTAAGCAACGTCCGTCGTGACACAGTTATGGAGTAGGGACTTGAACTCAGATCTTTGGAGTTCTAGTTCTGGGGTGCGTGTGAGCCCTGAGTCTTGTGCTGATTCCCCTGCTCCAGCTTCTGCAAGGGGAGGAGGGTTGGGAAGGAAGAAGCAGATGTCTGAATATGTTTGTCTCCTCTTCGTGTGTCTTCTGCCAGAAATTGCATTTGCCCGGAACTTGCAGGCGGGGGCATTTCTAGGTAGGCTTAGAGATGTTGAGAGATGAAGAAAGAGAGATTCTTGTCTTTTGGTAACCACAAGCCCTCCACTGATGAACATTTAGCAAGTTGCTGGTTGTCAGCAGGTGAGGATTTCAACAACTGTGAAGTCGGCTGGGATCAGGTCTAGAGAGGCTGGTGCTACCACCACAGCCACCTCCGGGAGTTGGGAACTGAGGCACTGGGGACCCCTCCTATCTGGGACCTCTCATCTCCTTCCTTTTTTTTTTTTTAAGATTTTATTTATTTATTCGATAGAGATAGAGACAGCCAGCGAGAGAGGGAACACAAGCAGGGGGAGTGGGAGAGGAAGAAGCAGGCTCATAGCGGAGGAGCCTGATGTGGGGCTCGATCCCATAACGCCGGGATCTCGCCCTGAGCCAAAGGCAGATCCTTAACCGCTGTGGCACCCAGGCGCCCCTCTCATCTCCTTCCTTGACCAGTAACTTCTGTCCAGCTTCTGAGCTGAGGTCAAGAGGCCTCAGTTCTGGGTGTGGCTGAAGGTTTCCACTTTCCAAAAAATCAAGGAAGCTGAGCTGGGACCTGCACGGCCCGGGAGCAGAGGGTGTCCCAGCTGGTACCTGAGAGAAAAATCTTGCCTTAGCTCCAATGATCACATGCTCAGAAAAGTGTGCCTTCCTACCTCCTGTCTCTCAGGGTTTTGTTTGGTTTTATTTTTTGATGTGTGTATTTCTCTCTCCCACTAGACGGTAAGCTCCAAAAGACCAAGACCAGGTCAGTTTTGTCTCCTTGGCCTGTTTCCTAATTCCTGACTCATGTTTGTCGAATGAATGAACGAATGCCCCCTAAGACCCAGGCTTTAGGCCTGGCCCCAGAGGCAGCTCCTGCCTGTGCACTGAATGGGCTCCAGTGAGCAGAACTTCACTTTCAATTCTGCAATTGGTGGTGGTAGTTGGGGGGGGCAGGATGCACTAAGGCCTTCCTCTCCCCCCCCGGAAACAGATGGTAAAAATGTTTAAAATATTGCTGCTTCCCCCAGCACTCTCTGTGCCCCCACCCTATAGCACCCAGCGCTCCTTCTTTCCTGGGGCTGAAATGGGCTCTGGTAGTCAATTCTCCTTCCCTCTAACTCCAGTCACCAAGGCGGGTGGGATGAGAATTCCTTATTTAGCCAACTGTTTTCCCTCTGCTCTCCATACGCTTCCCAGCCTTCTTCATTCCTCTTCAACTCGTGCTCACACTTCTTTAATTCTCGAAACACCATTTCTCAGGCTCTAGCATCACTCATTGTACTTCACTTCAATAGCAACACGGTCCTACTGTGTGCCAGGCACTGGACCAGGCTGGGAGTGGGGCGAGAACACAGGTGAACAAAACACGAACCCCACCCTCCAGGCCTCACAGCTAGTTGGCAGAAACCAACCCATCTCAGGGTAGAGAGAAGCCCCATTTGTCTGGAGAACCAGGCCAGGGCTTGGGAAGTAGGTGGCTTTTATGGCAGGCAGCTAAAGGCTTTTAGGAATCCACCTTTCTGAGAAGGTGAAAGACATCCAGGTGGAGGAAACAGAAGCAAAAGCACAGTCGGAAGGAGCTGGGCATGTGTGGGCAAGGACCAGCGGATGCAGAAGGTGGGAGATCACCTGCAAAGGCAGGTGGCCGCTGTTCACAGAGGTGCTTGAATATCAGGTAAGGTGGCTGATCTGAATCCAGCAGGCAATAGGGAATCATTGAAGGTTTGTGAGCTGTGGAGGGACGGACTGTGAGCTGTGCTTTACGAAGGTGACTAGGGCTGTGCTGAATCAGGGGGAGGCAGAGGGAGGGAGATGAGTGCTCGTGGGCTCTGGGAGGGCCATGGCAGTGGGGGGCAGAAGGAGTGGATTCTCCTGTGTGATAACTGGCCTGTCCTAACTGCCCCCTCAGCCTGAAGTTGGTTTGCCTTTCCACTTCTCTTTTCATTTTTCTGGTTTTTCCCAGTTTAAGAAAAGAAGGAAATTCACAAGAGTCCCCTCCTTCCTCTCCTTCCTCCAGCCTGGCTCTCTCTTGGCCCAGGTCCTCTTCTGCTGGCTCTTGGCATCGGGTACCCCTCTGCAGGGTCTCTGGCTGTGAGATCTCACTTTGTGCTCTGTCCCTGTCTTCAGATGTCCATCCCCCCGATCTGGGAGCTGTGCTGCAGTAGTCAGTTTGCCAATGAATCGTAGAAGCAGTACTGATTTATTCCAGGAAGTTGCCTATCCCCAAGGGACCTCCAAAAGGCAGGGAGACCCTACCCTTCCCTAAGGGAACTCACTTGGAGTAGGCCTAAAAGACCCACACTAGTGAAACCACTAGAGATCTGTTGAGGCTTGGAATATTTTCCCAGCTCAGAGAGGATCAGTAAGCCATCTGGTCCACAAAGCTGGCAGGTACAGAAGGTAGAATTTTGCTTCAGTTTAGTGCCCCAGACATGGAGCTTGGAGAAGGGAGAGCTGGGACCTGGTAGTGAGTCACTGTGCTGGTCCTCCTTGATGCGGTGGGGGAGAGGTTCACCAGAGAACCTCTGGGGTTTTCTCAGGAAAAAGGGAGGATGTGGAGTCTGGACCCCATTTTCCTTGCACCTTCAGGGCTCTAGACAAGTAGCCTGTTCGTTGTCATCCTTGACATTTATAGCGCCCGCCAGGGGCCAGTGTCCCAGGGGATTCCCAGGTCCCGCAGGTGACTCGTCGTGCTTGCGTGACCTCATAGGCAAAACTCGCTCGGCCCTCCCCGGGGGCGGGGTTCTAAGCACCCAGGCTCGACCCGGACCCCCGAAGGTCGCTAAGTCTTGCCCCTCTCTGGCCTGGGAGCGCCATGGGACAACTGATCGCCAAGCTGATGGGCATCTTCGGGAACCAGGGTAAAGGGCGCACAGCGCATTCAAGCGACAGCTTTGATCCGGTTCCCACCTGGGGCTCCCCGAATCTGGGGTCGGGGCGGATGCGCTGGGGGACCTCGGGCTCCGAAGGTCCTGCGTGGGCACTCCTTGCAGGCTCCGCCGTCTCCCCTGTCCCCTCCCATAACCCCTTCTCGCCTGCTCCTCGCGAGGGGCGCGCTTCGGTGCACCCCGGGGCGCAGGGCTCGGCGAGCCTCCGTCCTCCTGGCTAAAAGCGGCCGCGGGTTTCCTGCGATTGCGGATCTTTCTCCAGACCCGTTCTCTTGGCAAGCCCGGAGCGCCCCGGACATTTCGGACAACCGCTTTTCTGGAAATGTGGAGCGAGGGAGGCGGGGCTCAGCAATCATTTCCACTGTCCAGGAGCGGCGCGGGTGTCCGGGGTCGGTGGTCGGGGGAAGGAAACCTGTCCAGTTGGGTTTTTGTCGGGGAGGGGTGCAGGGGAGCAGAAGTGGTACAGTGAGCAGAGGTCTCCCGGCTCGCTGGAAATACTCGTCTCCTTCCTGGGAAACCTGGTGGGGCACTCAGGCCGGTCGTGATTGAGTTTGGCCCTGACGCTGCCCTTCCCCCCCCCCCCGGATGCCTCCAGAGCACAAGGTTATCATCGTGGGACTGGACAATGCGGGAAAGACCACCATTCTCTACCAGCTGTAAGTGATTCTCTGATGGAAACAGGTGGAGGGCTTGGGTCTTCCCATCAGACTGACAGACGTTTGAACCAATCACCGGAGCCCTTCCCTGGGTTCTCGGGTTTTCCAGTAGCCAGGAGTGATGGTGCGAGGAAGCAGTGTGATCTTCCTGGCATAGTGGCCCTTCAGTTCTGTGGCCCCTCGCTTGGCATTCGAATCCTGCCCGGTATGGGCGACCCCAATGCTCCCCGCCACCCTCACCCCCGCCCCCGCCCCTTACCAGACCCTGTTGCAGGCCTGAGGCTGTCAGAAACTGACTTCCCTTCCTGCCTCCCTGCTCTTCGCTCCCCCTACCGGCGGGTCCCTCTTTCCTGACTTCTGCACCCCACCTTTGCCTCTTAACTTTCTCCCCGTCTTCAAACCCAAAGCGGAGGGCCAGTTTTGAGTCTGGCTGAGCTCGCCGCTCCCGATCTAGCAGAGTCTGGCACATGCGCTGGGTATCCATCGGAGCTTTTCCCAATATCCACTCTCTGGATGGCATCTCTCCCCCTTTGGAGCCTCCAGAGTATTTACTCAGGAAAATTATCCCCTGAAAAAGAAATATACGTAAATGTTTATTTTAAACCAGAAGAAAAGAGAACATCGAACATTATAAGCACATACAGTGAAAAGTAAGTTTCCCAATCACCCCTGACTCCTAGATCTTCCAGAAGCGCCCCTACATATAAAAATGTGAGTGTTTTCTCTGTTAAACAAAGCACCTCTCTGATGGCCTTCACTTGCATCTGTCTCATTTTCCCAACCCCTTGCTGCTCAAAACGTGGTCCGCACACCAGCAGCATTGATGTCATCTGGAAGCTTGTTAGAAGTGCAGAACACTGGGCCCCAGCCTAAACTCACTGATCAGAATCTGCATTTTAACAAGACTCCCAGGTGATTCAGCTGCATATTAAAGTTAGGGGACATGGCTCTAATATGACTCCCATCTCTGGGGTCCGCGCCCGGGCAGGACTCGGTCGCACTCCTGCCTGTATTCCCCTGTGCCCAGAGGCTTGGCCAGCCTGGGCCGAGTCGTTCTGAGTTAGATTCAGCCTGACTCAGGAGCGGAGGGGTGGGGGGGCGCAGACCCGGGAGGGAGCAGAATAGGATGAGCTCTTGGTAGCCTCCCCTCCCTCCCCAGCCTGATGACTGAGGTGGTCCATACATCTCCCACGATCGAGAGCAACGCGGAGAAGATTGTTCTGCAAAAGACACACTTCCTCGTGTGGGACATAGGGGGACAGGAAGCTCTGTGCTCTACCTGGAACACATACTATGCCAACACCGAGGTGAGCGGTGTGCGGGGCCTGGAGGGGCCTTGAAGGCTGCTGTGTGACGTGAGCCAGTCACTAACCTCTCTGAGCCTTGGCTCCCCCACTTTGTGAGGTGGAGACTGTAATAATGACTGCCCTGAACTGTTGTGAAAAGGAAATAATAAAACGAGCTAACGCATAGGGTTCAAATCCTTAATGCAGCACAGTGTTTTGTTAACATTTTTTAATACCTCTTGGCAGCTTTGTCTCTTTGTCTGCTCGCAGGCAGCTTTCTGGGTGATCCACTGCCTGGGGTAGGCCCTTGCTCTCTGGGGGCCTTACAGTCTCACTCTGGCAAGAGTAGATTCAGTGGTTTCCTCCCCAGAGTGAGACCCAGAGCGGATGCCAGCACCGCTACTTACCAGCTGTGTGTCCTGGGGCAAGATCTGTCATCTCGCTGAACCCATCTCATCTGGACACGGTGCTAAGCCTAGTCCAGTTGCACGGGGCTGCGGTGGGACCTGAATGCAGTCACCAACGCCCAGGGCCTAGCATCGCCCCTGGCACACGATCAGAGCCGTGCTGTGATCCCCCACCATCTGGATGGAAAAGGGAATGAAAATGGGACTAGGGCAGTGAGAGCCTGAGACCAGACCAGTTCTCCGTGAGGCTTACATCGGGGCATGCAGAGGCCGGTGGGGGAGCACAGCGGGTGGGAGACGTGTTCCTCCAAGACAAAGCCCACCGCTCACAGCTGTCCTCTGCTGGCCAGTTCATCATCCTTGTGATCGACAGCACGGACCGGGATCGGCTGCGGACCACGCGGGAGGAGTTGTATCAGATGCTGGCCCACGAGGTAAGGCCCCTGAGGTTGGGAGACCGCCCGGTGTACTAGCTGTGGGACCTCAGCCTACTCACTTAGTCTCTCTGAGCTTCGTTCCTAAGTCCCCAGTGTCTGATAGCCGCTACCCCAGCAGGTTGGACAGGGCTAATTCATCCCAGATGAAGGGCCAGAATGCCTTCCACACAATTGATCGCAGAAGCCATCTCACTCACCGTGGGACCCCCCAGACAAGTCACTTCACTTTTCTCAGTTTCCCCAAGTACAAAATGGGGAGGCTTACCAAATTCCTGCCACATGGGACTGTCGTAAGGATCCTATGAGCTGGTGGGCGGGCATTCCGTGAGCTGTCGGTGTCCGCAGATGTGGTTGCCCCGTCCCAGTCCCACCTGGGCATGGGCCTCTCCCGCAGGGACAGCAGGGGAGCTAGGGAGGATGTGGCGGGTAGGGGGAAGGGAGACTAGGCCCTGGCAGGCTGACTGGGGCCGGACTCCTCTGTCCACAGGCTCTGCAAGATGCTTCCGTCCTGATCTTTGCCAACAAGCAGGATATGAAGAACTCCATGACCACCGTGGAGATCTCTCAATTCCTCACTCTTAGCGCCATCAAAGACCACCCATGGCACATCCAGGGCTGCTGTGCCGTCACCGGGGAAGGGTCAGTGGCTGCCCCACTGGGATCTCCAGGGTCTGGCCCAACCCATGAAGAGCTGACTATCAGAACCTTCTCCTGTTTCTCTCCTGTCAGAATCTGGCTCACACTTAGCTCCTGGGCCCAGTCAGGCGAGCACGCACCCACAGCTGAGATGCTGTGGGTAAGCAGTACGCAAGATGGAGTGCCTGCTCTCAGGAGGCTTAGTCTGGTGGGGAAAGGTGACCCTCCCCCTAAGCACAAACGGAAAGTGAAATTGGATTAACAGTGAGAGATGGGGCAGGGTTGGGTCTGATTTATTTATTTATAAAAGATCTAATTTATTTATTTGACACAGAGAGAGAGAGAGCCAGCGAGAGAGGGAACACAAGCAGGGGGAGTGGGAGAGGAAGCAGGCTTCCAGCAGGGAGCCTGATGCAGGGCTCGATCCCAGGATCCCAGGATCCCAGGATCCCAGGATCACTCCCTGAACTGAAGGCAGACGCTTAACTACTGAGCCACCCAGGCGCCCCTTGGGTCTGAGTTAGCTCTGGTGGTCAGGGACAACCTCTACTAGGAGGTCACCTTTGGGCTGAGACCGGAAGGGAGAGGAGACAGCTATGGAAAGACCTGGGGGCCAAGCCTTCCGGGCAGAAGTCACTGATTCTTCCAGACCTTGGGTTTTCTCATCCGTAAAGAGGAGGACGATTATACCGAGTCCTTCTTAGAGTTTCTGTAGAGAGTAAATGGTATCACTCATTCAACATTTACTGAGCACTGACTCTGTGCGAGGCACCAGAGAAACAGTGCGGAACAAAACACAAACACCCCTGCCCTCATGGGGCTTACTTTCCAGGGAAAGGGAGCCGACAATAAACAATAAAATTAAAATCTATAGTAAGTCAAAAAGTGGCAAGGGATCGGAAAAGATCAAGTGGGAAAGGGAGAGTGAAAGTATATGGGCAAAATGTTGCAATGTTAGCCAAGGTACCAGGGAGGGGGCCTCTGAGAAAGCAGCTGTTGAAGGATGGGAAGGAGCTGGGTCACGGTCACATAGAAAGGGCCTTGCATCAGGCTTGGAAAATTCTCTTTCCTCTTCTCTCTCGAGGAGCGGGATCACAGCAGGCTGCGGACCCAGGTGCCTGGAGACTTTAGGCAGGTCAGCCCAAGGAACCACACGTTTCTGGCAGTGTCCTTGCCATTCCCTCCCCAACCCACATCCATTGTCTGTGCTGGACTGTAAGCCCCAGTGTTTTCACTGTGTTTTCACCAGTGACCCCAGCCCCTGGCCCAGTGCCTGATGTGTAGTGGGTACTCAGTCTGTTTATATTTGTCGATTGAGAGATGGGATGGAACTTGGCTTGTTACATCCAGTCCATCAGCTCTGGGTAGGGGCTGTGGGCTCGGAGGCCGTCATCCTCACGGGATATACTGATCCTCGCCCTCTTCTCTCTTCCCCACAGGCTGCCTGCGGGGCTGCAGTGGATGAAATCTCAGGCCACCGCCAACTGACATCCCAACCTGAGGCCAACCCAAAACTCGGGGCAGTTTTGCTTGGACTATGTAGGTGGAACACCTAAGTGAGAATGACTTTTCTACGGTTCTCCAATGGGATCTGGGTCAGCTATGGACAATGAGATTGCCATAGGCCACCAACCAACCCTGGCACCGAGGGGCTCGACCTCCTGCCCTGACCTGCCGCAGACAGGACAGCAGAAGAGCTGCCTCTCTCTCCGGGGAAGCAGGTGTCCTTGGAGGCACAGGCAAGCTGTTGGACCTGTCGAGGGGTTGGGAAGTGGAGCCCTGTGCCCTCAGCCTGCAACCTCTTTGAGGAAAGAAATGGGGGACAGAGTAAGAGACCCCTAGAATTGCTCTTCATTTCCTAGAACCCCACCCCCAATCCTTCGATATCCTCCCCAGCTTTCTGGCCCCTTAGCCATCTTTGAGCAAAGGAGATTCCAGAAAGGTGATGGGGCAGGCTCAGGGGAAGGAGGACAGAGCCAAAAACTGGTGGGAAGAGAGAGGAAGAAGGACGGGACATCCCAGATGGGGACAGTCCCTTGCCCTGTGAGGAGTTCCACCCCTCCCATGCCTTTCCCTTCCCTTTGAGATGCTGGCTCTGACCGCAGCTTTTGAACATTAAGCCATCCCACCCTATGCCCTCCAGTCCTTCCAGTGTGAACCCCACTCCTCCCAAACGTCTCCAATTCCTACAGCATACCTATCTCGACTGTCTTTTATAATGATTTTTTCATTGTTTTAGAATTTTTATAAAAGTGTAATAAACGCCTTTGAAAACTGCTCACCTCTTATTTCTGCCTGCTCCTGCTACCTGCGCTTCAAACTGGCTTTTGGCTTTTGTACAGGGCTATCAGGTCCGGGGAAATCCTCCTTGGAAATGGAGGGGGGTACTGCCTCAAGGGTCCATCTGGCTAGGGGACTGGCCGGTTCTTTGGTGCTGGGCTCTACCACCCTCAGCCAGGTAACTGGCTCCTGGCTTGCCAGGACTGGGAGCTTTCCGCTCTACCTGGGTCTAGGGGAGGGAGTGGTTTGATGCTGACTCATGGAGGGGGGGAGGGGCCCTTAGGGATTAGAGAAGCCCAGGAGTCCTATGGAGGTAGAGCCGGAGACAGGACTGAAACCCAGGCTGTCCATCTGTATACAGGGAGCCGTGCGGTTGCCCCATAAGACCTGAGATGGTCCTGAAGTCCATGGGTTTCTCTCCCTCCCAAGTCAGGCATGGACATCTTGGGGACAGTCTGGACACAGTTTTAGAAGGCCCAGGATTCCTTAATCCTGTGGTTTTCCTGAGGCGTGGTGGTGGAAAAAGAACTTAGTAATTTTAGCTATTCCCACTCAACCCACAACCTGTTATTTTCATAAGGTCACTTTGACACAGCCTTCGGACAGAAGCATAATTTAATATTCCCCTTATACTACAGAAATCCATTCTTAATAAGAAGAAAGTGGTGTGATGGGGGTATAGCTCAGTGGTAGAGCATTTGACTGCAGATCAAGAGGTCCCCGGTTCAAATCCGGGTGCCCCCTTTCCGTACCAGACTTTTCGTGTTTTCTTTGTCCTGCGGTCCACCACTCAAAGTTCCTTGGTAGGGGAAAGGCGATGCAAACCGGGACCCCGCCACCCCCCTTTTTCAGGCCGGCGACGATGGAGTCTTGGCCCCGCAGATCCATGCGCACAGCCCGCGTGTGCGTCTACGGGTGGGACGCAATGCGACGGCGAGAAGCTGCTGGTTAACCCTAGGGGGACAGCGCAGACTGCGCACTCCCGAAACGCTAGGGCGGAAGCGGGCGCACCCCCAGGTCTGCCTGGACAGTGACCCCCACGGCTCTTCCCCGGGAGGGAAACCGAGTATCTAAGGGCCGGGCTTGGGCTCGGGAAGGAAGGCCCAGAGAAGGCTGCCTGAGCGTGCAGGACCAAGAGAGGGGCGCCAAGAGGCAATAAAGGGGCTCTGACAGGGCAGGAGAGGGGGACCTTGGCGCAGGGAATGTCCCCGAAACCAGGGATCTCGAAGGATCTCGAGGGATTTCCCTTCCCACATTTCCAAGCTCCATGTTGCTTACACCATTCAGTAGAAATCTTTAGCTCAGAGCTTCGGGATACAGGTTTGGCGTCCAGGCGAGTAATCTTTTGAGATTATATTATTTCCAACTTTTGTAAATATTGGATCCCACTTCTTTTCAGAAGCTCACGGCGCGTGCGCAATCATAGCACTAAGAGGTTACTGCGCCAAAACGTCAGCAGAGGGGGTATAGCTCAGTGGTAGAGCATTTGACTGCAGATCAAGAGGTCCCCGGTTCAAATCCGGGTGCCCCCTTTCCGCTTCTTTTCACTGGACCGTGAAGGTCCTTGTCTCCATATATCATTTTTCCCCCTCTTCACCATTTTATGTTGACATTGCCTTCGCCACCTCTCTTTTGGGCAGACAATTGGTGCAAGAAAGACGCGAGAGAGTGCAAGAAGCGGGAATTCTCAAGCAATGGCTCTTAAAATGTGGTCCCCGGACTAGCACCACCACCTGGGAAAGTGTTAGAAATGCAGATTCTCGGTTTCTTCCCGGAACTATTGAATTAGAAATCTGGGGGTGGTGCCCAGAAATTAGAATTTGAAATAAGCCCTCCAGGTGATTCTGATGTACGCGCAAGTTCTAGAGGCTTGCATTAAAAAAAATTTACACGTCACTTGTTTCGAATTATTTCCAAGCTGCTGTTTTCAGTCCGAGCCGTTAAAGAGACCTTGTAAGACAAACAGCGGCTCGCCACTTGGCCGCTAGAGGGCAGCAAGAAGCCGCGGCTGGAGGCGGCGGCCTATTCCTATTGGAGAGTCGGCAAAATAGGGATTTGAATTAGACAGGAAGAAGAACTTACAGACAGGCCTTGCCCTGTCCCGTCGTAAAGGATTAGCGTTTAGGGCTGGAGGAGGTAGTTTGTGGGACCCTGGATCCAGAGGAAGGAGGAACTGGGGTTCTGAGAGATTAGAGAGTCTTTAGTTCTTGTTTCCCTTCTCAGGTCCTGTCTTTGGCCTCAGTGTCTGGGAACCCCCTCTTCCAACCCACTCTCCTTCTTCTGTCCCCGAGCGTGTCCCTCTTCCTGGGGAATTCCCTCAAGGGCTCTCCGCGTCCATCCCCTACCTGTCCGCCACTGTCCAGCCCCTAGGCCCCAGCCTCGTGAGAAACCAGCTGCCCCTCACCCCTCACTCTCCCACCCTCGAGTGCTCAGCTCCTTGCCATCGCACGAAGTAGGTCAAGGGAGAGGGAACAGGCACCTTCGTGTCCTGACCTGATTCCCCGCCGTCTATTAAATCTCCTAAATTGCGGGTATTTTTATTCTGTCCTGAAAGAAAAGAAAGAAAGAAAGAAAAAAAAAAAGGTGATCTATCCCCAGAGTCTGTCATTAAGGTGGTGGCAGGTGGGGTGAGACGTCTTCTTGCTCTGGGGGGCCGGCTTTGAGGATCGAATGGGACCCTGAACAGGCCTGGGGTCCCCCGAGAGAAGGGTGGCCTCGGTTACCTTCTGGGGGTGAAGGGAGGTCCTGGCTATTTTAAAGTAGGGATAAGCCAGGCCCCCTCCACCCCCCGTGTCCGCCAGGCTGGTGGGCAAGACGGTGCTGGGAACTGGGGGTGACGGGAAAAAGGGAGAGGAGCCCTGGGGAGGGGAGTGGAATTCGGGGCTCTGTTGGCGAGAGAAGCTGGGGGGTCTGTGCTGCAAGGAGAGATTCCTGGGGTGGCGATGGGCATCAGAAACCCACAGAACTCTGAGGAACAGCCCAGAAAGTCGGGAAGCCTAGTAGAGCTGGGGGAGGGGGGTGCATATGGCAGGAGTCCACCGCCCGAGGAAAGGGGCGCCTGTCCCTTCCCCGGGTGTGCACTCCCCCACCCCACCCCGGTCTTGTCTCCGCGGCTTTCCCAGGGGCTGGAGGAGGGGAAGGGAGGCAGGAGCTAAGGTGCGGGGTGGGGGGCCGCT
>NC_048230.1:23771005-23794064 GCF_002007445.2 Ailuropoda melanoleuca | reverse complement strand
GCCCGAAGCCCGGCCCCTCCCTCGCCGGGGCCGGGGCCCGCAGCGGGCCGGGGGCGGGTCCTGGCACCCACCATGCGGGCAGAGCTCTGGCTCCTGGTGCTGCTGCTCAGGGAGGCTGCCCGGGCGCTGAGCCCCCCGCCCGGAGCAGGTAGGGCTGGCCGGAGTTGGTCGGCGTGGGCCGGGGGCGGGGAGGGGGCTGGCAGGGGGCCGTGGGCACCGGCAAGTACCCACGGGCCGGCGATGTCGGGCTGGTGGGGGGACTGTCCGCGGAGGGCCGGGAGCTCTGTGGGCTGTGGCAGGTGTACAGGGACCCACTTTCTTAAACACATGGGGTGTGTGAGTGAGGGTGGAGGCATCAGACCCCGATGCTCCCCCCTCCACCTCTCCTTCCGCCTGGAACGACACTGGCGGGACCCCAGTAGAGGGGGGCTACATAAGGCAGTGGGCGCTGGCCCCAAAGAGGACAGTGGGGGAGTCATAGGGACCCCTGGTCCCACTGAGGGAGGCTGAATTCTGATGAGATGGGGAGTCTGGGGTGCCTCCTGCCCCAGCTTTTCCACCTCCTTCTCTTCTGGCCCCCCAAGCACCACCCCAGCCCCAAGCTGACCCAGGTTGGGTCTGAGTCAGATTTCAGGTTTGGGGGCTGGGCCAGAGCAGCCAGGGGAATGGTGGAGACCCAACATCTCTCCCAGGGAAGCTCTGTAGCAGCTGGTCCTACTGCCTCTCTCTCCCTGTTTGGAGCCTGGAGAACAGTCCTGGGCTCAGGAAGAAGCAACTTGCTGCTCCCCCATTCCCCAGTCTCCAGGATCCTCCTGTCACTCCCACTCTGCTGTCTGGGGGGCCTTTGGCCATCAGCTGCTCTGGCTCTGGATAGTGGGGAGCTCCTATTTGCACCTTCCTCTCCCCTACACCAGTTCTCCACAATCATCTCTCCCTCTTGGAAGTCCTTTCTGAGGTCTACCTTGAGTCTCTCGTATTATAAAAGAACCATTTTTCATGCAATTTTACATTCCCTTCCTTTCTCCTCAGGCACCCAGACCTTCTGGGTGGGAAGGTGGGTAATTTGCAGTCTAACCTCTTGACAGAGAGAATCGAGAAGGTGGAATGTTATGCCTCACGGACATAGGCATCCCTTAAATGGGATGGAGCAGGGGCACAGGCTTTCCAGGGAGATGCTGTAGCTGGGCTGCTGTGTCTCTGGGGTGTGCTGGCACCAGGCACAGCATCCATGACAGCGTTCTTGACTTTAATGGTCCTCCGCGTGTAGATGAGACCGGCCTGGGTCCCTGTGGAGAAGGAGGGTGGGAAAGGGTGCTGATGGTGGAAATGAGGGCAGAGAGCAGTGGAAATTGGTGTGGCAAGCGGTTGCTGGTACAGAAGCACCAGTTTTCAGGGAGACCACGCAGATAACCGCCGGAGACTTGGGCTTCTTGTCCCAGCATCTCACTTGGTGTGTGACCTTGAGTAAGGTACTTTCCTTCTCTGGGCCTATTTCTCCACTTATAAAGTGAGGCTGTGAGCAAAATCTTTGACTCTTGGTGGTGGGGTTATGAGAGATTCATTTATTTTTTTCTTTTTTAGGATTGTCTTTTCTTTGCCGATATGTTGTGATAATATACATATATTAGATAGATGATAGATAGATATGGTGGCCAGCCTGGGGCCTGGCTGACGACTGCCTCTTCAGAGTCAGGTTGGGGTAGTAGACACCTGGGGAGGCCAGAAAGAGAGGGGCAGGCAGAGACTTGAATCAAATCTCTAAGTAGAGGACATCCTGTCTTCTCGGCTTTGCCAGAGACTCAGCCAGGAAAAATGGACTTTCTCTGTGGCAGGAGAGATGGGCTGGACTTAAGGAAGCACTAGGAAGCCAGAGAGGGCAGCTACTGACTCTCAGTCCAGTGGTTTTTTTTTTTTTTTCACCAGACCCGGCTGGATTGGAGGAAGGGCCTGTGCGCAGGTGGGGGTGTCTTCTGGGAAGAAGAGATGTGGGGGGTAGGACATTCTAGGGGAGGGCCGCTAAGGAGGGACAGCCGGGCTCAGATCAGTGGTGGAGACCTCGGGCCTGGTGAAAGGGCAGTGGGGAGCTGGAGAAGGGGGGGTGCCATCCAGCCCCAAGACTCCAAGCTCTCTGGGTGGGGGGGGGGCTCAGGAGGGAGCTGAGATCTCCCCTCCCTCTTGATGGGTTGGTTGGTTTGGTGAAGCCTTGAAGCTTCATCCATAATTAGAATGGGAGCAGGAGAAAGATGAATGACCCGAAGATATAGTCGGGAGGTGAGGAAAGACCACAAGAGGCTGATAGACAGACAGATGGACAGACAGGAAGATGGCCTTAGGATGCACGGGGCGTGGCAGGGGCAGCAGGGTCTGGCCCAAGGGGAACTGGAGCTGCCTGAGACAGAGAAAGAAGAAGCAGCTGGGAGTCAGGAGATCAGGCCCAACACCAATTCCTTTTTTTTTTTTTTTTTTAAGATTTTTATTTATTTATTTGACAGAGATAGAGACAGCCAGCAAGAGAGGGAACACAAGCAGGGGGAGTGGGAGAGGAAGAAGCAGGCCCATAGCGGAGGAGCCTGATGTGGGGCTCGATCCCACAATGCCAGGGTCACGCCCCGAGCTGAAGGCAGACGCTTAACCGCTGTGCCACCCAGGCGCCCCCCAACACCAATTCCTGGTGACTTTGGCAACTTCCTCTTTTCTCTGCACCTGGGTTTCCTCTTCTATAAAATGGAGTTTGGACCGGGTTGCGTCTAGGGCCCCTATAGCCATGATTTGCCCACCAGACACTTCCAGACAAACCGAGACTAAAATCCGAACTTCTTCCAGGGGCCGTCAGACAGCCTCCCGCCATCCCTGCACCTGCTGTCACTCTCCCCAGCTCCATCCCTCAACACACCCAGGCTGTGGGACTCTGGTCTTCAGAGTCCCTGGCTTCTCTTCACCCAGGTCTCAATTAGCGCAAGGCCACCTCCTTAAAGAGGCCCACCCTGATGGCTGTGCCCAGGGAAGCAATAAAGCCCAACCCTTTCGTCTGCCTTACAGCACTCATCACCATGTCACATTGTCTTATTTGCCACATTCTTCATTCGTTCGTTCATTCATTCATTCATTCATTCATTCATTCATTCATTCATTCATGTGTCTTTTCCAACTAGAATCTTCATGGGCACAGGGGTTGTGTCTGCCTGTTCACTGTTGCCCCAGCATCCAGTGCAGTGCCTGGCACACAGCAGGGCCTCAATGAATGTGTATTGAATGAGTGAGTGAACCAGGAGGTGGTCACGGACCCCGGACTCTCCCTTCGAGAGAAACTCCCAGAGAGCCAAGCTCTTCTCTCCTCTTCTCTTGGTGGTTCAGTCCTGCCAGTTCCCTGCGCCTCCCTCCCTCTCCGCAAGGGGGAGTCCTCAGTGGGAACCTCAGTGGGTTTCCCAGCGAGAGGATGCAACTGGGGGCTTTGTAACTAGGACACAGGACTTCAGCCCGGGGTCTGGAGACTCTCTCAAGCCCCTAGGAAAGTCGGTCCTCCCTTAAAACCCGGGGAAGCCCGGGGGACTTTGCTGGGTGATTTGCGTATATTATTTTGTTAGGACTCAAAAGGACTACCAAGTGTAGGTTTTATCATTCCCATTTTACAGGTAAGGAAACTGAGGCTTAGAGAGATTATGCAATTTGTTCACTATCACAGTCAGTAAGTAGCAGATTCAGGGTTCATCCTCGAGCTTGTTGGATTCCAAACCTGTGCTCTTTTACTGCTGGGGTCTGGCAGGGAGCCTTCCGGCCTGCGCCCCGGGGCAAGGGTTTTCTCAGCCATTGGATCTCAAGTACTCAGGGCTTTTGAAGATTCCCTCCCTCCCTCCCCTCCTTCCCTCCTTTCCTTACCTCCCCCCTTCCTCCCTCCCTCCCTTCTGTGCCCCTTTGTCCCTCCTTCCCTCCTTCCTTTCTCCCTTCCTTCCTCCCTCCCTTTCTCTTCCTTCCCTCCTTCCTCCCTCCCTTTCCCTTCCTTCCTTCCTTCCTTCCTTCCTTCCTTCCTTCCTTCCTTCCTTCCTCCCGTCTGCCGTCCATCTTCCTGAGCATCTGCTCTGTGTCAGGCACCTGGAGCTTACAGATGTTCAGACAGCAACTCCATGAGGGGCTCAGGGCCAGGACGGCGCAGGTAGCATTTGGGGTGACGGGGGAGAGATGTCGGGGGATGCTTTGGGAAGAGGTGCCATCTCACGGGACTTGAAGGATGAGCAAAAGCTCATCGGAAGGGCTCGTTTAGGGAGCAGAGTGGTCCTGGCTGGGAAAGCCCGATGTGAGAGGCCCTGCGGCCCGAGAGAGCCAGGCCGGGCCCGGAGAGGGCTCTGGGGAGACAGGAGGCTGGAGGAGAGAGCAGGGATCCGGTCACACGGGGCTTTCGGCTGGAGGGCTGTGGTGGGCGGGAAGCCTGGGAAGGAGGGAATCAAGTGTGTCCTGGGTGTGCGGGAGACTAGCTCAAGGGCATCACGGTGGAGGCTGCGGTAGCTCCTGGCGGCTGCGGCCCGGGAAGGGCGAGCTTGGGTGGTGGTGGGATGAGGGTGGCTCGGCCGGCCTCCGGGCCCTGCATGACATGGCCCCCTGAAGTCAGCCCGTGGCTTCTTACACCAGAGCAAGGCAGTGGCCCGTGGAGGGGTCCGGGGCAGTACTGCTGGGCCATCCCTCTGCGTGCCAGGGGACATGGCCTCCCAAGACAGCTCCCGAGATCGGGCACGGCGGTCTCCAGGGAGCCCAGCCCAGACGCCCGTATGCCAGTCCTTCCCCGGGCTGTCCCTGCACCTTAGGAAACGGCCTGGGGCTGCTGGTCCCCTCTTGTGGCCCTTGCCGTGGTCTGAGCAGACCCTGAAGTCAGCCCGCCTGGAAGTCAGCCCTCCCGTGTGCACATCCTGCCACGGATTAGTGACGTGACCTTGGGAGATTCCTGGACACCTTCATGCCTCAGTTCCCAATTTGTACAACAGATCAAACCTAGCACCTACCCCATGGGGCGACTGTGGGGAGTAAATGAGTTCATGGGTTTCAAGCGTTTGGAAGAGGGCCAGCACCGACTAAGCAATCTCGAAAAGTTAGCTGTCATTTTTTAGTGTCCCTATTACCGCGGTGACAGCGCACTAGATGGTAGGCGCCTTGGGGCCGCGGGGGAATGAACGGGTGGCTCCGTGACCAGAGCATGCTCTGGGCGCTTCTGGCTGGCATTCACACGCATGTACACTCACAGGCCGAGGCGAGAGATGGGTGTGAGCCTGTGAAGCTGCCAGCAGAGGACAGAAGGTAGAGCAGAGAGCGGCCAAGGGTCGGGTAGGTCGGCGACGCTGTGTGAGTGCGGGGACGAGGGCCAGGACCTCGGGGCGAGTCTGGTGTGCACAGGCACGTGGGCCCCAACACACACATGTGAGCCACCAGCTGTGTTGGCTCCTTCCACGCGCTGAGGGGTGATGTCCTGCCCTAGCCAACTGGGAGGGGACGGGGTGGCAGGGAGACAGATGTGGGGGTGCGGTTGAGAGGGTCGGACTCAGGGCTAGGCCAGGGTAGGGCAGATTCCTGGGCCTCTTCCCTCTCCATCCCCTTCCCTGCCCGCCTTCATGGGCTCTGCCTCTGACCTGGGCCCTGAGCGCTCTGATGAGAAAGACTTCTCATTGGCGTTTTGCACCTGCTACTCATGGCAGCCTGTGCTTTAGATATGACTGTCATCCCCGTGTTTGTGATGACGAAACAGAGGCTCAGAGAGGTAAACGGATGGGTCCAAGGTCCCAAGGCCTGTGGGAGCAGGTGTCCCCTCCCTGCCCCTTTCCCAGCCGTCGTCTCAGGCCTTGGACCCCCACTTGGCAAGTACCCTCCTGTCTCAGTTGCAGGATTGTGATGCCTGCAGACCTCCAGCATCCCCTTCCAGACCCGCGAAGCCCCTCCCCTTGGTCTGCACACGTTCCTTTCCTGTTCTGGCTCTAGCCCAGGCCCGAGGGCTGCTTGCAGGACGACCTGGGGAGCCGGGCAGAGCAGCCCAGCACAAACAGTTCTATCTCCCGAGGCAGCTGTGGACCCCACCCGAGAGGGGCAAGACAGCCTGGGCTTGGGGTCTGAGCCATGGGCAGACTGCCTTCCCAGGTCTGGGCGCAGGCCCATCTCAACCAGTGGGCAACCTGGGGAAGGGGGCCTGGGGACCGCCCCTCTCCCCACCTTCTCCAGAGCATCTGGTTGCGATTAGGGGCAGAGAAGTGAGAAGAGGACGGCAAGGGTCCAGCAAGCCCCAGCAGCCAAGAATGACTTAATTGGATAAAATGTCTAATGACAAACCAGGGCCCCACAGCAGAGGCCTGGCCCCAGCCCTAGGCCTGGTGCTGGCCAAGCCTTGTCTCAACCTCTGTCCTTCCTGGCTCCCAAGAGTTACCTCCAGTATCGTGTCCTCAATTGTACAGTGATTGAGCACCTACTGTTTGCTAGACACTGAGAATACACATTTGCAGAAGATGGGGAAAGTCCTGGGGGGACTCGTCTACCGGGGAGACAGGCACGTAGTCATACCCTCGGGTGCTCTAGGAAAGGGGATTATATCCAGGAGCTCTGGGGAGGGGTGGAGCAGGCAGAGGTGGAGAAGGGCGTCGGACACAGGGTGGGCCTGGAACTGATGAATATCACAGGAAATAGCAGATTCCCCTCTCTGGTGATCTGTGTCCCGTACACACGGCCATAGTAGGTGTGACAATTGCAGTGACAATATGAGACACATCTTTGGGGGCACGAATCTTTCTGAAAAGGAAAAGCCTGGTATCTGTGACATTTAGCATCCATGTAATGACCTAGAGGAGACAGAAGAGAACAGCGAGTCTAGGAGTGGCTGCTGAATGGCCGTGTGCGGCGTCTTTCCAATCCTGTGCCCTGGCAGACCTTGTTCATTGATCATGACCATCTTTCCTGCTACCCACAGATAGAGCTTCCGAGTGTGTCTCAGTTAGAGTGCTCCTGACTGTCACTAACTGATTGGAGATGACTTTTGAGGTGAAACCTCTTTGCCATCCTCGATGGGGGTGAAGCTCCATGTTTTAGGGAGAAAGGGACTTGCCCCAGGGGTTTGCAGGTAGTCACAGGACTAAACAGTTGTCCCCATCATGGAGACATCTTTGATCGTCACCATCTGGGAGGAGATGCCACTGGCATGTAGTGGGCAGAGGCCGGGATGCTGCTGGACTTGCTACAACGCTCAGGACAGCCCCCCTAGCAAAGAATTCTCCAGTCCAGAATGTGGATAGTGCTAATGTTGAGAAGCCCTGAACTCAAAGAACTCTGCTCTCTGGCTTCTAGTCCCCGGAGTCCCCTGGAAGGTGAGATTCTGTGCCATTTCTGACGGAGAAATAAAGAACTGGTTTGGAATGTTCCAGAGCCACAGTTCTCACGGTTGGCTACAGAGTTTGGTTCAGGGTTTCTCAGAAGCTCCCCTGGGGATCATTTAAGACTCCTAATGCCCAGGCCACACCACAGAACAATAGTATTAGGATCTCAGGGCAAGGAGGGGGACCCAGACATGAGGAATTTTTAAAGCTCTGCCAAAGACTCCAGCGCACGGCAAAGGTTGAGAATAATTACCCCTTTGGAGGTTTGGAACTTACCTCCATCCCTAACCGCAAGGTGTGACATGCTTTAAGCTCTGTGAGCCCCTGAGTTCTGGCTGCAGTAGAGAGCATCTACTGTGGAGGGCCAGGGTGAGGGACTAAAGGTGTTCTGTGTGCAGAGTGTGTGGCGTGGAGCTGGCACGAGGCTCTCAGTGCACGTGGGGTGTCCCCACAGTCTGTGAAGGTATGGTGTTGGGGACCTCTGCAGAGTAAGTGGGCTGGTCGCCTCCTTGGACCTTCACCCTCACTGCTGAGACTCAGCTTTCTGTCTCCTTCTCCCAGGACAGGATGCAGGCCGCGGCCCTGGATGGGCTGCCAAGGGGACCACGCAGGGCTGGAGTCGGAGAGCCCGAGAGAGCCCCGGGCAGGTGTTGGAGTCGGACAGGACCCAGCTGAGCCAAGACCCTGGCGGGGGCACGCTGGCCATTGACACACTGCCAGATAACAGGACCAGGGTGGTGGTGAGTGCTGGAGGAACCTGGAAGGGGAGGGAAGTGGCGGTGGAGAGGCTCCCCAGGCGCCCTGGATGTACTTGTCAGAGGCACAAATCCCATCCTTTGGGACTGGCCTTGGATGTCAGCATGGTGAGAGGGCTCCCGAGGGTGGGGATGAAAGCCGGGCCCAGCCTGGGACATAAAATCTTCACATCTCAGAGCTTCATAGATTGCCTACCTCCTCGTGCGCCCAGAGAGGTGAAGCGACTTGCCCAAGGATGCACAGCGTGTGCACGGGGTTTCTGACACTGGACTCTTTCCCTGCCTGAGGCCTCCACGAAAAGCTGAATGAAGGTGGCATTGTCAGTCACATCAGGCCCCTCTCGCTTCCCATTTCTGCACCATTTACAGACCGCACCATTTGGTGTGGCCCAAAAGGGTTAATGGCTGCTTAGCCTGGGGCAGGGCACAGAGTAGAGAAGGCAATTAGGGTGAAGCTCTGGGAGAGAACCTCCTCTGTCAAGGGGGCAGTTGCGGGGGTGGGGTTGGGGGTGGGGAAAGGAGGCCAGGAGGGTCAAGGCCCAGGGAAGGCGCTGTCCTTGCAATGTCTGCCCTTGCTCCCCAGCCGGCTTTCTTCCCAGGAGGCTGGCGGGGACTCCGTGTCTGTGGGTGAATGGATCACTGTGAGTATGTGTTTGCACGTGTGTCTGAGGGTTTTTGTGTATTACGTACGCTTGCCTGTGTGTCTGTCACCGAGGGCTGTCTGTGAGTGTGTGTGTGATGAATGTGTGTGACCGTGCAAGTGTGAGCGTGGCCCTGGCCCTGGCCCTGTGTATAGGCGCCTGTAGCTGAGATTAAATTCCCAGGGCGCAGAAAAACTATGAAACAAGAAGCAGCAACAGGATGTGCTTCTCGGCGTACATTTCTTTATTTTATGCTCAAGAACGATCTTTTTACATCAAAGAAGTGCATGTAGATAGTCAGAAAGGTCAAAGGGTGCTAAGATCGGAGAACAAAGCACAGCAGACCGCCCCGCCCCTCTGCACCTGCCCGCTCCTCTGCCCCGCCCTCCGCCCCGCCCCGCCCCTCAGCACCTGCCCGCCCCTGGCTCCGGAGGCGCCGCTGGGGGCCATTTCTCCAGGCGGTTACCATCATATTTCTAAGTAATTTGCTTATAGTGCTGCCTCTTGATTAATTCATTTAGACATTATCAGTTGACTACCTGTGGTGTAGATGAAGATTTGTCTTTTATACACTCCCTCGAGTGTCATCCTATTCTCAGTATTTTTGTTAAATCCATATGCTCCGCTTTATATCATGATAATCATGTAAATATTGTTCGCCACTAATCCAAGCAGGGTAATATCATTGTTTACTTTCTTGTATAATTTTTGGTTTTCCTGGATCCTTGCCCCAGCCCCCATTCGCTTAGTTTTCTGTACTTACTATGGTTATATATTCTTACATGTCCGCTGGCCTCAAATAGAATTTTTGGTAGGGGTCCAACCTGTCTGTTTTTATTCCCCCCCCCCGGAAACCTGCTCCAACCTGGGCTGTCTGCTGCCCCACCCAAGCGCCTCACCATCATCGTGGGGCCTCCTTCTCCTCTGACGTTGGAACCCCTCCCCCTTGGCTATCTCCTATGTTGGGCGCCCTATTCTGTGGACCCTGTGACTTCTCTTTCCTGCTTCTCCCCCTGGTTTGTGTAGCTTCCTGAAAAAAGTTACACAGGAGGGAAAATTCTTTAGAGAGCTTGCATGTCTCTGAAAATGGCTTTATTCTATCCTCGCACTTGATTGATGGTCTGGCTGAATATAGAATTCTAGATTAAAAATAATTTTCTTTCAGAAGTTTGCAGGCATTATCTTCTGTCTTCCAGTGTCACTGTTGAGAGGTTTGATGTCCTGTGTACTCTTGTTCGTTGTTTCCAACTGCTTTCCCCCCACCTCTGGAAGCCTTTGGAGTATTACAGAATACCCCAGTATTCTGGAAGTGCAGTCCTGTGCCCTGCCCCTGGCTCTCTTTTCTCCCACTTTGCTGGATGTGCGATGCACTCTTGCAACCTAGGACTTACGTTCACCGGTTGTGGAAAGCCCTCTTGTTTTATTTCTTTGACAGTCTTCTCTCTGCCTATTCTCTTCTTTCTACAATTCCCCTTGGTTAGCTGTCCATCTCAGGGATTGATCCTTGAATTTCCTTCTCTCTTCTCTTGTCCATGCCTTTTGCCTTTGTTTCTTTGCATATTTGCTTGGTGGTGGTCGAGGTGGTCCATTTTCTGGAAGATTTTCTCAATCTTATTTTCTTTCTTTCTTTCTTTCTTTTTTTTTTTTTAAAGATTTTATTTATTTATTTGAGAGAGAAAGAGAGAGCAAGCATGAGTGGGGAGGGGCAGAGGGAGAGGGAGAAGCAGACTCCCCGCTGACCAGAGAGCCCCAGGTGGGACTCAATCGGCAGACACTTCACCAACTGAGCCACCCAGGCACCCCTCAACCTTATGTTCTTAATGTTACTGATCTTTTTCCTGCTATCATGTTTTTGATTTCCAAGAGCTCTTTATTATTTTCTGATTTTTTCTTTTCTTAGGAGAGAAAAAACATTCTGTTCTTGTGTCATGGAGGTAATATCTTTTCTTAGGATATTTTAAAAATTAAAAAAAAATTTTTTTCCTGCTCCTCTCTTCCTTCCTCCCTCCCTCCCTCCTTCTCTCCCTCCCTCCCTTCCTTTCTTCCCTCCTTCCTTCCCGTCTTTCTGTCTTTCTTTCCAGTGGGGTAGTTTAATGCAGGGACAGTTTACCCAGGAGTGGGCAGGGTGAAGGAAAGCAGCAGGGGATGATAAAGTGCTTTGGAAACAGCAAGAGCGGGGAACAGCTAAGGCCTCTACCCTGGAGCTGGCAAGGAGGGTGGTGACCCAAACCAGCAAGAGGGTGGCCGTCTCTGCGGGGGGGCTGCATCTATGAGCCCTTGCAGTGGGGACTGAAGAGGGACCAGAGCCAGCCAGCAGCCTGGTAGGGAGGGAGCAGGGTCATAAATGCTCTGAACTCTCCCTCCTTCTGCATCGTTTCCATGACTTATTTTTCCCTTTATCTCAGGCTCTGACGTGGCTTGGCACTATTACTGATCCTGTTTACAATTTGATATATTGTTCATTGTGGATTTTTTTGCACTCATTTCTATTTTAAAATATTGCATGAAGATATTCTCTATCTCGATGGCTGGGTTTGTTGGTGCCACCTTAAATGTTCTTAAGGTGCCACCTTAAATGTTGTACCTGAGGTCAGAGCCCCACTGCCTCCCTCACCTAATCCCTCTCTGAGATGGAACCTGATAGAACCTTAGAGAAGGAAACCCCAACTCACTTCCCGTTCTTCCTGTCTTCTCCATCCCGGAGAACCAAGGAGCCATGGTGGGATGATGGTGCCCTGAGTAAGGGGGTCCCTGGACACCCTTCCCAACCCCGCAGCTTTGTTGAGCCATCAGTTAAAGAACTGATACTTGCTCTGGGCCAGATGCCATGGTCAAAGCGCCACGTCCCAGTCCATGCAGAGAGGACCTTGCAGAAGAGCCGCAGAAATGCAGACTTCTGGAAGCAATCATCTGTGGGCATTCAGAAAGGGGAGTGGGAATCATTAAGAGCTAGTATAGATTCAATAACCCCAGAACTTAAAAAACAACAACACAGGGGCTCCTGGGTGGCTCAGTCGGTGAAGTTTCTGCTTTCGGCTCAGGCCATGATCCTGGAATCCTAGGATCAAGCCCCGAGTCGGGCTCCTTGCTGCTTCTCCCTCTGTCCCTCCCCCTGCTTGTGCTCTCTCTCAAATAAATAAAAAAAATAAAATAAAGAAACACACAAATTCTTGGGCTCCACCCTGGACTGACTAGTCCAGAAATGTTGGAGATGGAGCATGGGAGTTAGTTTCTTTAAAAATCCCCTTGTGAGGGACGCCTGGGTGGCTCAGTGGGATAATAGTCTGCCTTTGGCTCAGGTCATGATCTCAGGGTCCTGGGATCGAGCCCTGCATCGAGCCCTACATCAGGCTCTCCCCTTAGCGGTGAGTCTGCTTCTCCCTCTCCCTCTGTGATCTCTTTTGCTTTCAGTCTCTCTCAAATAAATAAATAAATAAATAAAATCTTTAAAAAAAATAAAAGTTCCCATGGGATTCTGATGGTCACCTAGGTGTGGGATCTTCAGATCTGTAATATGTCAAACCAATTTTAAAATCGCTTACTAGAATGACCTTCAGCAGAACGTGAAGATTTCTCAGGTACCACGTGGCTACCCTTGATGAAACCACTTCCACCATCCCGGGAGCGCCGTGGCCCCCTCGGCAGCCACACATCGAGAGTCCCTGTGAAGGAGCAAGGTCCCCCTGGCAGGAGACCCCTCTGACTGCCCCGGAGGCTGTTCCCAGCTCTGCCTGAAAGACGGGAGGATCAGACTTCTGCCTCAGCTGGAAGAGGGTTCAGATGTCAGACTGGGATGCGGAAGACGGCCTTGGCAGGCTGAGGGATCGTCGGCCTCATGCCAGATGAAACTACCAGGATAAATATAAATCCTGGCACTTGAGTTTAAAATAAGGTGGGAGAGATGGGGCTTAGCGGTAGTTCATGAGGAAAAGATGTGGGGCTCCTCACGGCTTGGAGGCTGCAGATGAGTCAGGGGTGTGAAGTGGCTGCCAAGGACGGAGGTGGGAAAGCTGACTGTGTTAGTGGAAACCAATGGAAGCCCACAGAAACCCGGGAACCAGTGCTAGGGCTCTAGAGATTGTGTGGGGCATTTCTTGGCCTGACCAGATGCTGAGGGGCTTGTGCCCCCTTTTAGGTGGTTATCTAGAAACCAGAGGAGTCCAGAATGGTGGATGTATCTAGCCTGGTTTAGAGAAGGCTCTAGAGATGGCTGTTTGCTCACAGCTGCGGGGCTGTGACTGTCGCAGAGGGAATAGACTGTTTTGCTCCATAAAACTTACCACCGCCTGCACGGAATTATCTATTTATTTGTTTATATTGCCTGTCCTGCCCCAGAACGGAAGCGCTGTGAGACCCCAGACTTTTCAGACTATCCCGTGGGTGCCGGGCACACGGTGGGAACTCCTCCTTTGAAGGAACAGAGGAAGTAGCAAGGTCCCTCTCCCCAGAAGTCTCGGAAGACGAGGTTGAGGAGAAGAGATAGTACTGGGGTCCGTCCTTGGACTCAGTGCCTGCAAGTACCCCAACTCTAGACTCTTGGGTTCGCACACATGTAAGAGAACGGCAGAGCTTCCACACGTCAGAACGCGTGGGTGCACACCTGAGACCCAAGTGGCCTCATGCTGGGGCCTCAGGGGGCCCGTGCTCCATTCCCGCCTGGAACCCACTAGGCCTTGCACCGAACGGTGTTGGATGGGGGACATTGATGATCACCCCCTTCAGCACTGCCAGGCTTCAAGGCCCCCCCGGCTGACCCCATCCATGCTGCGTGCCCTCTCTATCCAGGACAGCGGGCATCCTTGACCACTCGGGAGCCCAGCAAAGGGCCCCGGAGACACCTGCTTCTCCCGAGTCTCTGCTCAGTGCTCTGAGAGCTGGGGTCTGTTTGACTGGATGAAACCCGATCTAGACCAAGACTTGGTGGCAAAGGGCTAGGCAGGAGGGGAGTGGTGGGGGGAGGATATTCCAGTGGATCTGGTGTGGTCTGTTTCACAGGGTTTCCTTGAGTCTCACCAGGAGAACGTTTCTGCTGCTTACCTATCACAGCCTGCTTCGGACCTCTGCTCTGGGGCGTCAAGGGGCCAAGGGGCTGGCAGGTGGACTTCCTTTCCCCACACACCCACCCTTGAGGCCTCTCATCTTCCTTCACTGGTCCCCGGTACATTCTCCGGGCCGTGGGGTCCTCTTCTGGCTCAGGCCTTCTGCCCAGCCCCCATCCCAGACCTTCCCTGCCCAGTCTCTCTGACTGTCTTCCTGTCTTGCCCCCTCTGGCCCAACATTTTCTTCCCAGTCCCTTCTCCCCAGATCCCTGCCAAGACTCCTGCCCAGCCCTTCTGCCCAGCCTCCCTGACCGGAGTCCTCTGCTCAGCTCCTTCTGCCCAGCACCCTGGGCTGGCCACCTCACCACAATGCTCTGTCCGACTCAGACATTCTTGCTTTGAGGCCTTGAGGCATCCCGACAGCACTCTGAGGGTGAGCTGGCAGTTCCAAGGCCCCCGGCCAGAGCCCTCTCCTTAGATTTTTTTTCTCATGCCCACTCTACCACCATGCCCCAGTGGAAATAGGACTCTTGTGTGGACCGAGCTTTCTAGAGATTTTCCACCAAGACCAATTCTGAGGCCCTGGAACACTGGCAACTTTTTTGGAGGGGGTTGGGGGGAGCCGTAGTGCTAAGTCAGAAACCCTGGGCTGTGGCTCAGTTTATTCTAAGAGGCTGGAAAGGGGAAGGAAGCCTTGGACAAAGTTCTTCTTCCATCCTGGGGATTTCCAATCATAATCCAGGGTTTTTTTGGTTCTCTGTTTCAGATGTAGCCCAGAGTTTGGGAGGAACAAAGCTTGAGAATGTTCAGATTTGGAGGTTCCCCTGTAATAGAATAGTTCTCTCCATGGTAGGAAAGACCCCTTCCTCCCACCCCAGTCTTCCCTAGGGCCCCGCTTCTTTAAGTTCCTCTCCTCTCTGGCCAAGCAAAATTTCCCTTCTCTTTCTCCACCATGGGGGGCCCAGGAATGCTGAGGGACCCTGCGTCCAGGCAGGCATCCTGTGGACCAAGATGGTGGACAGCGAGAGGGACGGATGAGTACAATACCTGCCTGGTTTCTACAACCTCCCAAAGGACGCAGTTTCCGAAAAGAGACCTCTAGAAGGCCTCCTCTCCAGATAGAAGGCCCCGGGGGAGATGGCACAGACAGACAGACTCGTAGCCCAGACACCTGGAGAGCAAGCAGTGCTCATGGAAGGACCGCACGGTGCCAGTGGGCTCAGGGGAAAGGATGAGGGGAGGAGCCTGCACCTGGGAGAATTCTGGGAGTAGTGTGTGAGGTGGGTGGAGGGAGGGGAAGGTCACGAAGAGAGAAGATAAGGGGTTTTATAAGAAGAAGGGTTGTTTGGGGAGGTGGGACATGGAGCCCAGGTATCCAGTCTCCAGCGCTGTAGAAACAATCTAGCAGTCCTGGGCCCTGATCTTGACCCTGGCATGTACCAGCTGCCTGACCCTGGGCTGGATGCTTAACCCCTCAATTAATGAATCCCTGCAAGCCCCCACTAACTTCAAATTTCCCAAATGGGGTGGTTAATACTGATCTCACAGGGTTGACATTCAGGAGCAAAATGCAAGGCGCACGCACGATGAGTTCTCTGATCCTGTCATCTCCCCACCCACCCCCTCCGGGCTCAGTCCAGTGCCAAGGACCCCTCCTGGCTGCTCAGCCCCAGGACGTCCATCTCCCACAAAGGTTACTCTTGTTGATACTTTTCCTTTCCCTTGGGCAGGTTGGTTGGTTGGCTGGTTGGTTTCTTTCTTTCTTTTTTGTGTGTGTTGAGGTGAGATTTACATAACATAAAATTAAACATTTTTTAAAAAGACTTATTTATTTTAGAGAGAGAGAGAGAGAGTGCACAGATGGGGAGAGGGACAGAGAAAGAGGGAGAGAAAGAATCCCAAACAGACTCCCTGCTGGTGTGGAGCCCAACAGGGGGCTTAATCCCATGACCCATGAAATCATGACCTGAGCCAAAATCACAAGTCAGACACTTACCCAACTGAGCCACCCAGGTGCCCACGTAACATTAACCATTTTAAAGTGAAGTGCATTTATTTAATACATTGACAATGTTGTGCAACCATCACCTCTATCTAGTTTCAGAACGTTTTTATCACTCCAGAAGGAAATGCTGTGCAATTTAAACAGTTGTTCCCCATCCCCTCTCCCTTCATCCCCTAGCAACCACCAATCTCTGTTCTATTTCTATAGATTTACCTATTCTGAATGTCTCACATATACATGAAATCATACAATATATGACTTTTTGTGTCTGGTTTCTTTCACCTAGCATGTTTTCAAGTCTCCTCTATTTTATGACTGAATACTATTCCATTGTATGAATATATCATAATTTGCTTATTCATTCATTTGTTGATAGACACTTGGGCTGTTTCTGCCTTTTGGCTATTGTGAATATTGATGCTATGAACACGTGTACATTTATTTGTTTGAGGACCTGTTTTCAACTATTTGGGCCATATACCTAGGAGCGGAATTGCTGGGTCATACGGCAACTCTATGTTTAACTTTTTGAGGAAACTCCAAACTGTTTTCCATAGTAGTTGAACCATTTTACACTCCCACCAGCAATGTATAAAGGTTTCAAATTCTCCACATCCTTGCCAACACATGTTATTGTCTTTCTTTTTTTTAAATTATAACATCCTAACGGATGTAAGATGGTATTCATTGTGGTTTTGCTTTGTGTTTCCTGAATGACTAATGATGTTAAGCATCTTTTCATGCCTTGTTGGCCATCACATATCTTCTTCAGAGAAATGTCGACTTAAGTCCTATGCCGCTTTGCCCATTTTTAAATTGAGTTGTTTGTCTTTTTGTCTTGGGCAAATTTCTTAACCTGTCTTCATTGTCAAATGGGAATGCTATTGTCTAAATGTAATGGTAAAGATGTTCTACAGATGGCACAGGGTCAGGAATGATAAACATTGGCTGACTCTGAATTAGGCTCTGGTGTAGGTGACCAATCACCTTGGTGTTCCCAGAATGGTCCCGGGTTTCACAGTGAGCATCTAGCAACCTGGGAAATTCCAGTAGCAGGCAAACTAGGACATCTGGTCACCCTGCAGTGCTCCCAGGCACGGTAAATACTAGGTATCCTTGCCACATCTTTGCTCTAAACCTCAGATTCCTCATCTATACGGTGGGACTGAGAAAGGCTCGTAGAGTTGTTCTCAAAATCCAGTGAGTTAACTGGTTGAGAAAGTTAACCAGAACGGTGGGCAGGGGAAGGTAGTGCTTTTTCTCCAGATCTTACCTGGTGGTACAAAAACAGTATGCTGGCAACAAAAGAGGATGTCCTGGCCCTGAAACTTCCGGTGCTGTGCTTCACGTCCTCACTACTCAAAGTCTGGTGGGGGGGACCAGCAGGATCGGCTGTGCCTGGGAGCCTATTAGAAATGCAGAAGCTGGGGTGCCTGGGTAGCTCAGTCATTAAGCGTTTGCCTTCGGCTCAGGGCCTGATCCCAGAGTCCTGGGATCGACCGCCACATCAGGCTCCTCTGCTGGGAGCCTGCTTCTTCCTCTCCCACTCCCCCTGCTTGTGTTCCCTCTCTCACTGGCTGTCTCTCTCTGTCAAATAAATAAACACAAATCTTAAAAAAAAAAAAAAAAGCAGAAGCTCAGGGGTGCCCGGCTGGCTCAGTCAGTGGTGTGTGTGACCCTTGAATTCGGGATTGTGAGTTCCAGCCCCACACTAGATGTAGATGACTTAAAAAAAAAAAGAAAGAGAAATGCAGAAACTCAGGCCCTGCAGAATCAGGATCTGATTCTCAGGTGATTTGGATGCGCATTAAGGTTTGAGAAGCACTGCTTTGTATCAAATCTTTCAAGCTTTAAAGCAGGAGAAACCATCCCGGAGGTGGGAAGTCCGTCAATGAATTCATCACAGGAGTATTTATGAGAGCATAAAAATTAGGAGCTACCTGAATGCCCCAACAATAGGGAAATAGTTAAGAAAATTGGGGGGTTTCTTCTGAGTAGATGGACAGGAAGCCATTACAAGTGGTGGTTAAAAGACCATGTTCAACCTCCAAAACTGCTTTAGATGCCATGAAACCTGACAGAAGCGGTCCACACACCTGGGAGGTCAGCAGGATTACAACCATGTGAGTTATATACATATGGAAAAGGCTAGAAGGAAATATGCCAGCATGGGACTAGATGAGGGATGGAGGAGGTCTGGTTTTGTTTTTGTGTTGCCTTGCCCTGATTCTGTGTGGTGATACGATATAGATTATGCTGTCGGAATCCCTGGTTGGCTGATATTTCCTCCTCATGGTGAGTCAGTGCCGGGAGGGGATGATTCTTCCATTTCCATGAAGTGTTGGGGGCATTGAGAAATGCTTTGTCTAGAAAGCCGGTCCCCACCGTCTTTCTGAGCCTGGTCCAACCCCCCACTTCCAGGGCCTTCCTAGGTCAGCCTCATCCATCCTGACACCTCTTTACCCTGGGGCCTCAGTGCTGACGCCAGCGCCCCTTTGTCTGGCCTGGGTCCCCACCACCCCCACCCTTTCCAGGATATACCCGCTTTCTGCCCTCTTTGATGACAAGTGTTCTGTGTGGGTTTATTTTAACCTGAAGCTTGAATACTTCCAGAGGGCAGATGGAGATCATGTGGATACACGAGGTATGGGAAAATAATAATAAAGGTGATGTTATGGGAGTCCTTTCTGAGTGCAGACCTCATTCTATGGCCTGACATTGGATTCACCCACCGACCCCAGGAGATGAGTATTTCTAATACTGTCTTGGAACAGAGAGGTGAAGTGCTTGCCTCAGGTTGCACAGCTAGTGAGTGACAGAGCCAGGACAAGAGCCCAGGTCTTCCTGCCTTTGGAGTCCAAGGGTTTAACACAGTCTCCTTGTGGATGAAAATACCTGGCATATTGGTCCGGACAGGGGGTGCTTCTCGACCAGTGCTTTTCAAACTTTACTGTGCCAAAGAATACCCTGGATAGCTTGTTCAAATTCGGATTTTGACCCAGCAGGTTTGGGGTTGGGCCCGGGATTCTGCATTTCCAATGAGCTCGCAGGTAATACCGATGCTGCTGGTCCCTGGGGCACATTTTGAGGAGTGGGGATCTGGAGAACATCACTATGGGACTTGTCAGGCTTCGGGGGATGGTGGAGTCGGGGGATGGGATGCCCCCTCCTCCAGCAATCCCAGCAGCACCTCCTGGGTTGGACCCAGCTGCCTGGAGCACCGTCCTGACAAGCCTGGCTGGCCAGACCTTTCCAGCAGGCCCGGCAGGGTGCCCTTGGTGGCCTGCCCCAGCATATTCACCTGCCAGTTGGCTGGCAGTTGACGGGTCGATGGTGACAGCTTAGCCGGAGTTCCTGTCCAGAAACGTCTTGAGCTCAGCCAAGGTAAATGCTGCCCCGCTGTCAGAAATGAAGTGCCTGGCGGACTCCAGGCATGAATAATTGAGGCCGAAGAGACACGGTAACAGCAGACGTTTAGGATGGAGCTGGGGTTGGTTTGGAGGAGACAGCCTCCACAATCAAAACCTTTCTTGGAAAGATCCAACAAAATCGTAATAGCTCGTACTTAGCGAACACCCACTGTGGACCAGGCACTGGGCTAAGAGCTTCTGTTGATATGTTTTGTCTAATCCTTTCAAGAACTCTGTGCGGGAGGTTCCTGACGAGGGACTGAAGCTGTGAGGAGGGTAATGTTTCGCACTACCTACCATAGACTGGAGCCAGTTTTTGAACTTGGGTCTGTCTGACTCCATAGCCCCTGCACCTGACCCTAGAGCAGTGGTTTTCAAAGTGCACTCCATGGAACCCTAAGGGTTCACAGAGGTGCTTCCTGCACGGGCTGCCGTGGGGTGGAGGGTGGTGGAGGAGGAAGTAGCCCGGCAGGCTGGGCTCCAGGCGCTTCTTTCCTTCCCCCGGAATGGCCAGACTTCGATGTGATTTATGTATTGAGCTTCCGTGGAATATTGATTGGAAGAAAGGATTCCACAACCAATAATGTTTGAAATCCACATCAGAACGAATGTGGATTATTGACCAGGGCTTCTTGCACGCATTTCAAGGAAACACAGTTCCCTTTGGTGGACTTGCCAAGTAGTCTGGCTCGGCTATGCCCCCTGACCCTCTGTACTGTCAGGCCACCCCTGTCGTAGCTTTTTTTTTTTTTTTTAAAGATTTTATTTATTTATTTGACAGAGAGACAGCTAGCGAGAGAGGGAACACAAGCAGGGGGAGTGGGAGAGGAAGAAGCAGGCTCATAGCAGAGGAGCCTGATGTGGGGCTCGAACCCATAATGCCGGGATCATGCCCTGAGCCGAAGGCAGACGCTTAACCGCTGTGCCACCCACGCACCCCCCTGTTGTAGCTTCTAACCTCCAGTCTACCGTGTCTGCAGGGCTGCCCTCGGGGAGAACGGGACTGTCCCTCGGACAGCAGGTCCAACACACGGGCCTGCCTGAATTGGATGAATTCCTGGGACACGTTCACTGTCAGGCATGGCCTCTAAATCCTTTTAGGAGATGCATGTATGTGGATTACAGTGAAGAAGCCCTCAGACTGACCGGCCTAAGGAGGCCTCTGGGACCTTGTTCGTGTTCATTGGGACGCAGATTCAGCTATTGTAAGAAATGCTCAACTGATGAGGGACAGAGGCACGAGTTTATTCTTGTCGCACATGTAATAGTTGAGTGTCAGTCAGCAGGGGTCGACGTAGTGTCTCCATGGTGTGGGGGACCCAGCTGCCCTCTGTCTCGCTGCTCTCCCCTCTGCAACGCGCACCTTCTCTGCTGTGGCCCAAGATGGCTGCCCAACCCCAAGTAGTCACGTAGCCCCGCTTAGCTGTAAGGAGGGCTGGGACATGTAGTCTCGGCTGGGTGGCCATGTGCCCAGTGGACACTAAAGGAAGAAGGAGAGAATGGTTATGGGGAAGCATTTATCCATCTCTGTCACGGGTGGACTTCCTCTATCAAAACTGCTGGCCCTGGTGGCAGCATGGACAGGGGTCTGCGGTAACAAATGGGAAATGCCCCCAAGGCTGGGGAATTTCCACATGACTCGTCCCCTCTGTAGTCAGTCAAGAAGCAGGCAGTGGGATGCGTGGGTGGCTCAGTCCGTTAAGCGCCTGCCTTCAGTTCAGGTCATGATCCCAGGGTCCTGGGATCGAGTACCGCATCCAGCTCCTTGTTCAGCGAGGAGCCTGCTTCTCCCTCTGCCCCTCCCCCCGTTTGTGATCTCGCGCTCACTCTCTCTCTAGTAAATAAATAAAATCTTAAAAAAAAAAAAGAAGAAGCCGGCAGTGATTGATTTTATAGAAGAAAAATATGGCAGCCTGGGTGTTGCCAGGGAAAATTCTCCCAGAAATTGGGTTTCTTACTTCTCTCTTCCCATTCAGAGTCTCACTGTCTGTGCTGGTGAGAACTGTCTGGGGTCTCCCTGGAAGACCCTCTGATCGCCCCGTGAGCAAGACTCTTCTAGTTAGTGCCCGTTTGGCTTCGAGGGGCTCTTGGAGCTGTGTCAGGAGAAAGGTTTGCAGCAGGAGGTCGAGACCTCCTATGGGATCCGAGGGCCTGAGATGATGGACAGCCTGACCTCAGGGTCCTGGAAAGCAGTCAGAAACCAAGGCTGCTTTCTTTCTTTCCAGGCCCCCCTCAATGCTAGTCTCCTTTTCACCCATCCAGCATATAGTTATTGACCCCAAATGCACACAAGGTCTTCCTTCTCCTCTCTATGGACAAGCAGTCACACTTAGGACGATGCCCTGAAGGCACAGAGGCACCCGTGTCTTACACTTGCTGCCGGGTGGAGCCAGGGTGTCTCTTCCTTGCTTGGAAAGCGCCTCCCTCACCAGCTTTAGTTCCTCAGGGAAGAGCTTGAGGAGTCAGGGGACTTCCTCCCGTGTGCAGGACGTGCCAGCTTTGGAAGGCTTTCCACAGACGCGGATTCCCAGAGGAGGGAGCCGGTTCCTTCAGAAGTGGCTTGTGCATCACCTGCCCTCAGTGCTGAGGGAAGATATTGTCCTTGTCACAACCCCCACACGTTCTCAGCAGCACCTCGGGCCCCATCAGCTGTGGGATCCTGTGACCGAACTAATTCCCCTGGGAGATCCAAACACCTACCATATGCCAGGTGCCAAGCCATGCGCTAGGGAGGTGCTAGGGCTGAGAAGATGAACATGACACAGTCCCCTCAGCTCTGTGCCCCATAAAGGACCCGCACTGGTCCTTCTTTTTTTTTTTTTTTTAAAGATTTTATTTATTTATTTGACAGAGATAGAGACAGCCAGCGAGAGAGGGAACACAAGCAGGGGGAGTGGGAGAGGAAGAAGCAGGCTCCCAGCAGAGGAGCCTGATGTGGGGCTAGATCCCGCAACGCCGGGATCACGCCCTGAGCCGAAGGCAGACGCTTAACCGCTGTGCCACCCAGGCGCCCCCGCACTGGTCCTTCTGATGGAGAGAGTTTAATCCGTGACTGAAAAGTGGCCCACGTCACCTTCTAGAAACCTTCCACATCACCTGAGAAACCATGGACAGAGGAGAAGCCATTGCCTTTGAGTGAGACTGACCTGGTTTCAGAGGGGACCAATGAAACGCGTCCCCAGGTGCCCCACCGTCTGCTGTCTTCACTGAGGCAGCAAACGCATGCGAGCATCTGCGAGCATCTGTTTGGGCTTCCCGGCCCCAGAGCGTGGCTTCTGGCCTGGGGGCCCTCGTTTCTGACGCTTGGAGGTTTGGCCAAAGCTCTCACTGGGTGAGTCCCAGGAAGCAGGTGATGGAAACCAGACCCTTCTCCAAGCCTCCAAGCAGCCGTTTTTAAACACTATGTGGGAGCTGCATTTGGTCAACTCCCACCATACCTGCCCGTGTCTGTTCTCTGTCTCCTGGTGTCCTGCTTTGCTTGGTAACGCGATCCCATTCCGGTCACCAGAATGCGTGGCGGTAGCAGTGAAACAGTGGATAAGGAGGCCTTCGATGGGCTGTGCTTGGTGACCGTTCCTTCATCAGCAAATCCTCCGGTTGAGCATATCGTCTCTGCTTAACCCCCATAGATAAAGGCAGAGGTCACCCGTGCGGAATGTCTGGTCTTACAGGGGAGGACAGTGGGAGCCCCAGATGGCTTGTGAGCAGAGTGATGTGGCCTTGCACGTGCTTTAGATTTGTCTGACAGCCGTGCGGAGGGCTGGCGGAGGGGTGGGCGGTCTGCAGGCTGGAGGGGAGGAACCAGGCAGGGGCTGTGGGGAGGTCCCCCTCCCCCGCCGCACCATGCTTCTTCTGCTCCTCTCCCCCCCTCC
>NC_048230.1:23766838-23770884 GCF_002007445.2 Ailuropoda melanoleuca | reverse complement strand
CCTCCCCCCCCCCCACCCTGCCCTGACCCCAGGTCCCTGGAGCGTGTCACTTGTCAGAAGAGCAGAGTCTGCCTCTTGGTGGGTAGAGAGAACAGGCATCCCTCAGCCCTGCTCATGCTGGGCACAGGGCAAGGGCCGGCTGGGCAGCTGGCAGGTTGGCAGGGAGAACATGGGCTGCTCTGCTGTGTCTGCAGCCTCGGCCGCTGGACAGCCTGATTAATGACCCACGGCGCCCAGGGCTCCTCACGGGTCAGCAGCCCCATTCTGCAGCCTGCGGCCAAGTGAAGCAGCCGCCGCCGCCTCCTTCTCCCCTAGGGCTGGCGCTCCCAGATGGACTGAAATGCTATGACATCGCCCCCTACCCGGGCTCCGCCACCCTTCCTGCTATTTCCCGTCCTCTTTCAAATCCCAGCCCTAAATGCTTCTGTGCAGGAGACGCTTGACAGAATTAACTCCCGGCCTGCTGTGTTCTGGCTTGTTCTTTATTTTATCTGCATCGGGCTCAGAGTAGAGATTTAGAAATGTCTCGAAGGAACCACTGCTGCTTCTCTCCTCTTTCTCAGCCCTCCGGTGACTGTCGTGTGGGCCCTGAATTCTCCCTCTGCTTAAGGGTTTGTGTCTGTGGGTCCTACTTGCGTAAGTCCTACCTCCTCCATCAGACTAGCAACTGCCCAAGACCGAGGGTCTGCCTCCATCTTTATTTTTTATGTATCTATTTATTATTATTTCTTGAGGGGGTGGGGAGGGGCAGAGCGAGAAGGAGAGAGAGAATCTTAAGCAGGCTCCATGCCCAGCCCAGAGCCCGACACGGGGCTCCATCTCGTGACCCTGAGATCATGACCTGAGCCGAAACCAAGAGCTGGACTCTTAACTGACGGAGTCACCCAGGCGCCCCTCTCCCTCCATCTTTAGACTGGTGGCTTCTAAGATCCAGTTTTCTCTTTTCCCTGAAGCAGGGTAAGCCCAGGCAGGGACTGTCTCCCCTTTAGTCTGGGAGCTCCTTGAAGACAAGAGCTCTATTTGGGGCTGCCCTGTCTGTTTCTCGCTGAGGCCCCAAGCTGAGCTCTGCCCTGGGCGTGCTCTGTGGATACTCGGGGGCTGCTGGGAAAGCCTCCTGGCCTGTCTGGAAATGGCAGGGCTGAGCATGGGTACAGCAGGTGTGGATTTGGCTGGGGCCAGAGCTGTTGGGGCATGGCTATGGGCTGGGTACCGAGCTACTGTCTGGGGTCAAGGGGAGCCCAGGACATCCAGGCCAAAAGGAGCCCTCGAGGCCACAGGTCCAGCACCAGGGAGGGCGGTGACTTCGCAGCAGAAGTCTGTGCGGGGGAAGGGCAGAGGATGGCTCCTGGCCAGCCCGACTCCTCATACCTCCTGTGGTCTCTGTCTTGGGTGGGGGCAGGAGGACAACCACAGCTACTATGTGTCCCGTCTGTACGGCCCCAGCGAGCCCCGAAGCCGGGAGCTGTGGGTGGACGTGGCCAAGGCCAACCAGAGCCAAGTGAAGGTCCACAGAATCCTCTCCAACACCCACCGGCAGGCTTCGGTGAGTATGCCGGTCCCTGGCAGTGCTGCCTTGGGCTGGGAGGCTGGGGGCCAGGGCATTGTGCCTGGTCAGTGGGCGTGGTTGTGGCCTGAGGTCCGTGATCCGGGAGATGCTTTCCAGGGAAAGCTGGGGGGGCCTGGCCAGAGTTAAGGTGCCCACGCATGGTCCTGGGGGTCTGTCCTGGACATGCCTGCCCCCTGCCCTGTCCAGACAAGCATGGGGCAGTGTGCGTGCCCAGCTTCCTGGCCTACAGCGTGGCCCATGCTGATTCTCTCCCGTGCCCTGCAGAGAGTGGTCTTGTCCTTTGATTTTCCTTTCTACGGGCATCCTCTGCGGCAGATCACCATAGCAACTGGAGGTAAGGCTGTGTCGGTGGGACTGGGGGAGGTTTGGAGATCTCGGCCAGAACCCAAGGGACCTACCTGGGAAGGTTCACTGGAGACAGGGGTGTACAGAATGACAGCAGAGGGTCCCACATTGCGCTCTCTTGGGACCTCAATCTCAGGAGGGAGATGAGTGTGTGTGTTGGACCACCTCCCTGACGTTGGCTGACTTGCTCGTGTGTGTGTGTCCTTCTGGGCCAGCTCAGGCCAGCATGGGCAATCCCTGTGGTCCCTGTGCTTCTGAGTCTGTGAATGAGAGAGAGGAGGGGACTTCACTGAGCCTGGTTCTTGGGATCAGGTTCCTCGCTGATAGGAGGAGCCCATCTTAGACTCCTGTGCACTTTCCCAGGGATAGGGAGAGGTGGGAGTCGGTGCCCACCTGGAGGGGCAGGGGGAGCCTTCTTCACTCTGGAGACCCGGAGCCCAGCAGGTGGGGATGGGGACAGAGGTCAGAGGTCCGCTCCCAGCTCCCTCTGCACAATCCCTTCCTGCACAAGGAAGTAACCCCCCTAGGCCTCCTCTGGTGATTCCTCTGCCTTTATCCCCCACCCAGGCTTCATCTTCATGGGGGACACGATCCATCGGATGCTCACGGCAACTCAGTATGTGGCCCCTCTGATGGCCAACTTC
The DNA here is from genome assembly GCF_002007445.2 of Ailuropoda melanoleuca. Taxonomy (NCBI): domain Eukaryota; kingdom Metazoa; phylum Chordata; class Mammalia; order Carnivora; family Ursidae; genus Ailuropoda; species Ailuropoda melanoleuca. The sequence goes on along the minus strand of NC_048230.1, from coordinate 23,768,328 downwards.
AACCCCGGCTACTCCGAGAATTCAACAGTCGCTTACTTTGACAATGGTGAGACCCGATCTCAGAGTTTACGTCACCTGGCTCCAGGGCTCACTTGGTCCAGCCCCTTTACAGGAGCCCCAAGTCTAGAAAAGACAAGGGACTTGCCCACGTCACACAGCAAGGCAGCCACCGCACCTTCCTGCGTTCAGTGTCCTCATCTCTAAGATGGGGACAGGATGCCTGCGACCTAGCAGGATCTGATGAGATAACAACAGAAGAGTGCTTGGCTCTTAGCTTAGGTGACAAACAGTAGAGACTTTAATTGTCTCTTACTCTCACCGGACTGTCCCTTGAGCACCCAGCCCCCGGCCACACCTGCGTTGGCCACCGATGCTGCAGGGCCCCGCTCCCTGCCCCACCTTCCTGGCCAGCCAGGTCTCTGCTCTTGTCCCCAGGGACGGTCTTTATCGCTCAGTGGGACCACGTCTACCTCCACGGCCGGGAGGACAGGGGCAGCTTCACTTTCCAGGCGGCTCTGCACCGTGATGGCCGCATCGTATTTGGCTATAAGGAGGTGAGTGAGCTGAGCTGCAGAGAGGGCTGGGTCTTGGAGTCTTTCATTCAGCAAATATCTGTAGAGAAGCTGCAAATGTGCCAGGCGTAGGCCTCGGTGCTGGGGACCCAGCGGGTGATGAGATGGCCGTAGGCCCTGCCCTTGCAGAGCTGTAGGTCTGGTTGGGGAGATAGACAGTAACTGCAGGGGCAAATGTAGAATCACCCTGTGACAAGTGTTCCTAAAGAGGTGCCTGGTGCCAGGAGAGACTTTCACGAGGTTTGAGGTTTTTTTTCCTTTTCCTTTTTTTTTTTTTCTTCATTCTTCATGAGGCTTTTCACCTCAGCAGAGGTCAGGGGAGGCTTCCCTGAGGAACAGAGTTGAAATCTGTAGGATGCACAGCAGTTAAGAAAGTAAAGAGGAGAGGGGAAAAGCATATTCAAAGGTCCTGTGGCAGGACAGAGCATGGCTGGTACAAAGCACGGAAAGAAGATTGCAAGGCTGGAGGGGAGGGAGTGGGGGGCAAGATAGGACGGGGGAACACCCAGCTTTGCCTCTGAGAAAGGTCACTCTCGTTTCAGAGTGGAGAACAGATTGTTGGTGGCTCAGAGGGAAGGTTGTGGGATGGCTTTGGAGAGAGATGTTGCCAGCTTGGAGTAGGATGGGGTGAGATGGAGAGAACGGGACAGATTTCAGGGCCGGCGAGCAGGGGATTGAATAGGATTTGGAGATGTGTTACGTGGAGGAGGGAGGAGATGGAAGGAAGGGGGTGACTCCCAGGTTTCTGGCCTGCACGGAGGTGCCATCCACTAAGAGAGCAAAGAAAAAAAGGAAATGTGCTGGAGGTGGTGTGGGGGAGACTTGCAATTTGGGTGGGGGCCCACTGGACTTGGGATGTCTTTGAGTCCCCCTCCAGGGGCCGCCGAGCAGCCGGCTGGATCTGGACCTCAGAGGGGT
>NC_048230.1:23765515-23765789 GCF_002007445.2 Ailuropoda melanoleuca | reverse complement strand
CCACGTCAGGCTCCTCTGCTGGGAGCCTGCTTCTTCCTCTCCCACTCCCCCTGCTTGTGTTCCCTCTCTCGCTGGCTGTGTCTCTCTCTGTCAAAAAATAAATAAGTAAAATCTTAAAAAAAAACACACACACACACATGTTCTGAGTTTCTACTCCGTACGATGCTCTGGGTGCTATTGAGACACGAGGAAGTCATGGAGAGATGAGTCCTCTGAGCGGAGCCTCTGTCCCCAACAGAAATCTGAGGGAAGGGACCAGGGCTCATGTGACGAG
>NC_048230.1:23715006-23765415 GCF_002007445.2 Ailuropoda melanoleuca | reverse complement strand
ATGAGTCCTCTGAGCGGAGCCTCTGTCCCCAACAGAAATCTGAGGGAAGGGACCAGGGCTCATGTGACGAGTCTTGATCCGGCACCTTCCACATGCAAGGTTCAGTCCAGTGTGAGGGGCTTGCCTCTGGAGTTGAAAGCATGGATTGGAGTCCAAACTCTCCACAAGCGTCTGACCTCTGGCAAGTCACTTACCTTTTACAGTCTTATCTGTATCTGTAGTTGGGGGTATAAGTGGTTCGTGCCTCCTATAGGTACCGTGAAGATAAAGGCAATGACGCACGTGAAGGGCTCGGTCCCATGTCCGCACATCGAGTCTGTGAGTCCTGTACTAGGTGTCTTACTATGCTAGCCTTTATCACATGACACAGTATTTGATAATCCAGCAAGACATCTGGTGTGGTAGCAAACGGTGCAGAAATAGAAGCATGTGATGTCCTGATGCTGGTGTGTCATAGGCCAGATGTCACGCCCACAGTACTTTCACGTGACTTTTGTAGCTAGTGGGAAAACAAGCACGTGTCATAGTACAGTTGCCCAAACTTCACCCCTGTACACATCGCCTTTGAGGTTTTTGCCATAACCATGAATTACTGTTCTGTTATTATGAATGCTTTTTTTTTTTTTAAGATTTTATGTATTTATTTTTTGGGGGGCGGTCAGGAAGCACAAGCAGGGGGAGTAGGGGGCTGAGGAGAAGCAGGCTGCCTGCTGAGCAAGGATCCCAATGTGAGGCTTGATCCCAGGACCCTGGGATCATGACCTGAGCCGAAGGCAGACGCTTAACCAACTGAGCCACTCAGGGGTCCCTGGAATGCTCTTGTTTATCCTACTTTATAAAATGATATTTTTCATGAATAAATGTACTTGGTCTAAAACTCAATAGATGCAAAAGTTTGTATAGAAACAGGTTTTGGGGGGCAGTGGGAAAAAAAAGAAAAAATTACATTTCTCTCCCATACCTGAGCCCTGTCCCTGGTTTTCCTTTCTGGAGGCAACCCCACTACCAGATTATTTCTAGAGCTCTAAGCCTATGTTTGGATATTTAACACAAATGATGGCGTTTTGGGGCGCCTGGGTGGCTCAGTCATTGGGCATCTGCCTTTGGCTCAGGGCCTGATCCCAGGGTCCTGGGATCGACCCCCCACATCAGGCTCCTCCGCTGGGAGCCTGCTTCTTCCTCTCCCACTCTCCCTGCTTGTGTTCCCTCTCTCGCTGGCTGTCTCTCTCTCTGTCAAATAAATAAATAAAATCTTTAAAAAAAAAAAACAAAAAACCCCCAAATAATGGTGTCTGATGCCGCTGTTCTGCACTTGAATGAAGTATATCCTGCTCCCATTCCGTATCAGCTCACAACCTCCTTCTTTTTAATGGCTACTTGAGAGCCGGTCGCACAGATGTACTTTAATTTAACCAACCCCCTGGACATCGGCTTGACAGCTGTTTCCCATTTTTACTACAATAAATAACGCTGCACTGAATATTCTTGCAAGTAGCTATTTTTACTCCCCCTTGTGAGTATTTCCACAAGAAATACTTCCCACCACTCCACCTGCCCCTCCCGGACCTTCCCCGAACACTCAGTGCTCTAGCAAGCAGCTCACTGAGACCCTGCTTCATTGCTCCAGGCGGCGTCGGCTTTCGCTGACCAGTGAATGCCTGTACTGAGCCGGTCGCTACCTAGTTCCGGATCTCTCTGGTTGTATTATTTAGCTATTGGTACGTAACAAATTATCCTGAAACTTAACAGCTTAAAACAGCAAACATATTATCAGCCCCGAGTTTCTGTGGATCAGCACGGCTTAGCTGGGTCCTCTGGTTCAGGATCTTGCCCAGCTGGCTCTCAAGGTGCTTGCCAGGTTACAATCATCTCAGCCACTGATTGGGGTGGGGGTCTGCTTCCAAGAGCTCTCACATGGGTGTGGGCAGGGTTCACTTCCTTGAGGAGGCCCCCCTTGGTTCCTGCCATGTGGCCCTCCCCATAGGCCGGCTGGTAACATGGCAGCTGGCCTCCACCAGAGCAGGCAAGCAAGACAGCCGTAGAGGGTGGGCAAGACAGAGGCCAGTCTTTTTGTAACCTAATCTTAGAAGTGCCGGATGGCCCTTTTGCCATATCTACTATCCCTTTTGCCATATTCTACTGGTTAGAAGCAAGTCCCTAGGTCCAGCCCACACTCAGGATGGAATTCCGCAGGGTCTCAAGACCAGGAGGCAGGGCCAGTGGGGGCCACGTTAGAGGCTGCCTGATGACCGCGCTGATTGTAATCCCATCCCCGGGCTCTGAGCTTTATCTTATGTGGCCATCCTCCCACCACTGCAAGTGAAGTCTGTACTTACTAAATGAGGACAAGAGGCTCAAAGACTTGTGAAGTGACTTGCTTGTGATCGCACAGTTCGGAGAGAGAGAACTGAAACCCAGATCTTCCGTTTTTTTTTTTTTTAAACCCTGGGGTGGACCTTTCAGACTTTCTGAATCTAACCCAGCCCCACTCCAGCCGGAGGGGTGAATCCTTTCCTCCTCATCTCCCCAAACACCCACAGCCCAGTGCGCACATCCCAGGCTGTTTTGCGGGATGGGCAGTTCTTAGCGTGCAGGTCCACCTGCCCGTGTGCCTTATGGAACCCCAGAACCCCATCTGTCTCCTCGGTGCCTCTCTCCCAGAGCTTTGCGGGCTGGCGGAGTCTCAGGAAATGTGTGTTGGATCCAGCTGTTGTATGAGGGTGAATTAGAGGAAGTCAGATCCCCCAGGGAGTGTCTGCATCTGAGGTTTCTCTGTGATTCTGGAATGAAAGGCTGTTTTAGAGCAAGCCAGGGAGATGCAGGGAGGTGGGGAGAGGGGCACAGGAGGAAGCACAGCCCACCTGGAATAACAGGACGGCAGCTGCACCTGCTCTATGAGACAGGCTCGGTGGTGGGAGCCAAGCCGCTGGATTCAGGACTCCGCGGCTTAGGCGGAGCTGTCAGGGTCCGCCCTCGTGGGGGGGAGAGGCGGCACCTGACCCCCAGACACAGCCCTGCAGCTCCCAGCCTCCCGTCTCCTTCCCTCCACCCCCCATTCCTTCTTATCACTGCCGCATCTGATCATGTCATTCTCTGGCCCCTCATTGCCGGCAGCATGAAGTCAAAATCCTTAGCGTGGCATTCAAGGTTCTATGCACCTGGCATAGCCTGCCCACCCCCCACCACTCTCTGTCGGGGCATCACTGGTCTGCATGCCCTGCTCCCCAAACGTGCCAAGGGCTGTCCACCTCTCTATGACACAGTTCTTTTTTCTTTTCTTTCTTTCTTTTTTTTAAATTTTATCTATCCATTTGAGAGAGACAGAGAAACATAGAGACAGAGAGAGCACAAGCAGAGGGAGAAGCAGACTCCCCGTTGAGCAGGGAGCCTGACAGGAGGCCCCGATCCCAGGACCTGGAGATCATGACCTGAGCCGAAGGCAGATGCCCAACCATCTGAGCCACCCAGGTGCCCCTCTATGACACAGTTCTTGTATAAAGCGGCACCCATTTCAACCCTTTTGCCACTCGGCAGAACGCTCCTCATCCCTTGGTCCAGCGCAGATGTTGTCTCCTCCCTGCGGTGGAACTCATGGTTTCCTCAGGCCCTTTCTCCCCAACTGGCCACGAGCTCCTTGGGGGCTCCCCGTGGCCCCAGTGCTTAGCTCAGTGCCCATGGCAGGGCAGGTGCTCAAAAAATGAGGAATGGTGCAAGAGTGGGTGCCGCTGAAGGGAATGGGTGCCGCAGAGACCTTGTCCTCTGCCCTCTGGTGACCCCAAGTGAGAACAGGGGCCTGATGCCACTTGCGGTGGAGAGAGTACTTCGGTAATTACGTGCGTCTCCGTCAGAGGGGTTTGGCTGGCTCTGGGCACAGACTTCAAGAGGGGTGTGGAGCTGTGGGTGCAGCATATTCATATGCCTGGATCTTTCTGGAACAGCACCCACGGCCTTCGTTGGGTTTTTAAATGGGCCGCCGCCACTGCTTTGGGGAGTGACGGATTTTATGTGGCGGAGAGTCCGATTCCTCTGGGTCTGCTATTCAACCCACAGGTGGGGAATTAGTTTGGACTAGGTTGAGCTGCAAATAACAGTAAATCCCAAATAACCGTGGCTTAAATGAGACACAGATTCAGGGACAGCGCTCTGGTCTGCAGCTCCTATTATGACCACAGATATTTCCCATCGTGCCAGCCTCCCTGGGACACTGCCACCAGAATGGATGGTGTCACTGTCGTGGTACCCGAGCTCCTCCCTGCCTGGAGTGCAATGAGAAGTGGAGGCTGGTTTCCCCACGCTTCCAGCATCCCCCTGCCACCGAACCCGGTCTGGTCTGCGAGACTCTCTCCTTCCCAGGCTTCCAAACACTTTTCTCCCACTCCTGTCGGAGGTGGGGGGAATTCAGCACTCTTGGGATTGAGGGAAGGAGATGCTGCAAACAGCCAGGGTTTTTCTTACCGTTATTTCCTTACATAAACTGTTACCCCGACTTTGCAGCAGCTGGTCTGCAGAGCGGGCCCGATGCAGAGGAAAGATCTATGCGCAATTAGCAGCCTGTTTTTGCAGAAGCAGCAAAACATACAAGGTAGCTTCTACGTTATTTGGCCACAGGACCCCCAGAAGTCAATACAATTTCCTCTATTCATTTGTTTAAGGGACTCTTTCTTGGCGCACCTGGGTGGCTTAGTTGGTGAAATGTCTGCCTTCGGCTCAGGTCATGATCATAGGGTCCTGGGATGGAGCCCCATGTCGCTCCCTGCTCAGTGGGGTGCCTGCTTCTCCCTCTCCCCTGCTTGTGCTCTCTCTTGCTCTCTCACTCTCTTTGTCAAATAAATAAATAAAATCTTGAAAAAAAAAAAGAAACTCCTTCTTTCATGGACAGTATAAAAGCAATTTGAGTGTAGTCAACGTCAAAACTGACAGAGGTTTCAATGAGTGGAATCAGTTAATGAGGATTTCATTATTCCGGGCTCCAAACTGTAGCCCACACCTTGGGAAACGGGGACCTCATTGTGCTCACCTCTGGGGTCCCCTGCTGGGGCTCCATTTATGATTATTGAATCAATAGTCAAATGAGCAAAGAAATACATGAACGAGAAAATTGAAAAGTTTTTTCTGAAACTACCATCTTATGTGTTTTATATTGTAACCCCCCATTTTGGAGGGCAGTTCGTGGCAGGACTCGTCAGTCTGATTTCTTCTGATCCACCCAACTCTTCCCCACTGGTGTCTGGTTTTGAAACAAGATGGGACACATAAACCTCTCTTTTGAGCCGCTAACATTCCTTGTTTGGGTTGCAGTGCTTTCCGTGTCTGGATCTTTCTGAATCTTTGATGAGGGGGAGCAGAGATAAAAACAGAGTGTCTCCAACTGCCAGAAATGTGGCTTTGGGACGGCCTCTGTCTTGGTTCCGGAGGGATCTGTTGGTCATGCAGATGGACGTCATCGTCCTTGGGCGAGCCCCAGATGTTGGCGAGATAATCCAAAAGCAAATAACTCAGTCAGGGATATTAAGAGTTCTGTTTAGAGAGAAATAAAAATATTACCAAAGCCATACACTCAAACAAGTACAAGTTGGCAGTTGAAGTGAGCAAATATTTTTAATCAGAGGTCTATTTCCGCACAGCCCCCCTCATCCCCCTTCCTGCCCTACTCATCCCCCCCCCAGGCTGCGGTAGGGCGATGACGATCTTCGGAGCACATCTGACCCTGTCTGGCTCTGTCTTCAGTTGAAGCACACCCCCAACTCCAGTTCCCCAGCCCAGGGGGTGGAGAGACCCAGCCCCAGATTCTGGTGTGAGGTTTGCTGGGAGCCTCGCCTTCCCTGGTTGCTGCTGCTGTGTCCCTAAGCCTGAAATAGGCCTCCTTGACAAGCTCATGTCTCCGCTCGTGCCCAGCCCTGACTCTACCTGTTCCTCCCATTTCACCTTCTTTCCCACCCTGGGGGCAAGCTCTACTCTACATCCTCGCAGGCGATGGAATCTGAAAAGCCAACTCTCCCCTCCTTTGAGCTCTAAGGTTGTACGGGGCATGTCTGGCTACAGAGCCCACTGGGGGCTGCCCTTTCTGGAAAGGCCATAGTCTGGTGGGCTGGGGAGGAAGGAGATTCTTCCTTTAGGCTGTGGACTGAAGTTGCTGAGCTTTTTGTTGACTCTCTATAATCCATTCATTCACAGTCATTTTTTGAGCCCTGTTCTGTGCAGGGCCTGGTGCTTGGGGCTGGGGGATGGAGGGAGCTCACAGGGGCAGGTGGCCAGCAAAGTCAATATTCATGGAGCGGTGTAACAGTTGACACCGGACATCACGTTGGAAGCTGTGAAACTCAGAGGAGGGGCCGCAACTGCATCTAGGGTGGGTGGAGAAGCCTTCAGGGAGGGTGTGTCCTGTGAGTTGAGTCTTGAAGGAGGAAGCAAATAAAGGAAGAAAGGGTTATGATGACTCTAGACCCCAGGGTGTCAGGCCCCTTGGAAGACCTGGAATTTCACTTTGTTTTCTTCCTCTTACATTTTAATGCTAAAAGGGGTGATTTTTCAGAAGGCCCTCTGGCCCTTGGGGGTGGTGTGTGGGACAGAGCTGTGACAGGCTGCCTGGGTGTCCTCTATCGAGATGTCCCACATCCCCTAGGCTCACTCAAAGCCCAGGCCACCTTCCCATAGCAATTGGTGCCACACGGGGAGGGCCCTGCAGCACATATGGGCCTTTATTAAGACTAAAGATTAAAAACTAAGCAGAAAAATTACAGAAAGCTGACCTTCCTCACCGCAATCTCTTCCAGACCCCACTCTTGCTTGGCAACGGGCCTTTCTTGTACCATAAAAAATGTGTGTGCGTGCGCTCGCAGGGCTCTGTGAACCTCCCTCCCTCAGCTTTTGATGGAGGAGTGTCTCCTCCCTAGGACCTTGGTAACCCTGTAGACATCGGGCAGTGACTGCCTGAGATCTACTGCCTGAGATCTCCGAGGCTTTCCTCTCGGCCCCTTCCCTTTCAGACTTAGGGTTGCTTAGGAAAAAAATAAGCACATAATTCCTCGATCTTTGGGATGTTGGCTTAGTTATTTATTTTTTACCAAAACATTATATGTTTCCCTTCCACCCTTTTAGAAACACAAATACAGCGGTCCCCCCCTTATCTGCGGGCACACGTTCCGTGATCCACGGTAGCACTGAAGCTTGTATATACTATGTTCCTTCCTATACATACGTATCTATGATAAAGTTTAATTTATAAACTAGGCACAGTGAGAGATTAACAATAATAACTAGTAGTAAAATAGAGCAATGATAGCAATGTCATGTTATAGAAGTTAAGTGAATGTGGTCTCTCTCTCAAAATACCCTACTGTATTGCACTCACTGTCCTTTTGTGAGGAGATGGAGGGAGGTGAGTGGCGTGGCTGACGGGTGGGGTGGGGGTGGGGGAGGTCGCAGACTGCGGAAGCCAAGCCACGGATGGAGAGGACGACTGTAAAGAAACCAGGAGCTCCGGCATGGCGGGGACCCTTGTGCAGAGTGACCACATCTCTTCCCGATGCTGTGTTCAGTGACTCCAGATTGGTAGCTTGAAATCAGCATGGGGAGGATTGACACCACAGAACTCAGCAAATGCCATTCATTCATTGCATAGAACAACGTGTCCAGGACTTTCTGTGGTTGGGAATGTGTCAGGGGCTAATGAGCCCATCATTGCTCTGCAGTGTGCTGTGATGGAAAGAGAGCACCAGACCAGCTGGGGTTCAATCCTGGCTTAAGTAGGAGGCTCCGATTCTGGGACTGGGGACAGATCAATGATAGAAACGTAGATGGGATGTTCTTTTTTTTTTTCTTTTTAGGTTTTATTTATTTATTTGACAGAGAGACAGCCAGTGAGAGAGGGAACACAAGCAGGGGGAGGGAGAGGAAGAAGCAGGCTCCCAGCAGAGGAGCCTGATGCGGGGCTTGATCCCGGGGACCTGGGATCACGCCTTGAGCCAAAGGCAGATGCTTAACGACTGAGCCACCCAGGCGCCCCAGATGAGATGTTCTTTTAAGTAGAGTTTTCATTCAGGAGAGGGTGGGGGGATGGGGCACCCAGCCATTGCACAGGACGCCCTTCCTTTCACAGCTGGGCCTGATGAGTTCTGCTCCCACCCTGGGCAAGTTTTTTCCAGACCACCTTCAGCTGAGAGAGAATCTTACATCCCTGCCGACTCTCGGCTTCCAGTATCAAAAACCCAGCTCAATTAGCTTAAGTGGAAGAGGGGATATGAAGTAGCCCAAAGAACCAAAGGAAGAACTGAGAGCCAGGGAGGCGGGGACCAGGGCAGGTCTTGGGACACCAGAGGCTGGAGAGCCACCATTACGTCCTGCTTCGTGAGGCTTGTGCATGAGATTGGACCTGTGGCCGTTCACGGACTTGGAGCTTGCATTTTCTCAGCTTCATTACTAGGAAGGAAAGGGCCTTTTTGTTACAGTTGAGAAGTCCCAGGGAAGGTCTCTGATTGGTCCGGCTTGCATCACATGCCCAGCCCTGGACCAATCACTGTGCAGCCAGGGAGGCAGGGTCACAGAGGAAGATGGGTAGTTCCAGTGCAGATCCCATGTAGGAATGGACTAGGGGTAGTTCCCCCAAAGGAACGCTGTTTCCAAAAGGAAGAAGGGGTGCTGGACTGGCAGAACATTACGCGACCCCTTCCCCTTGTACGGAAATTCATTCACAAAGCTCGGCTGCTGGCTGCCGGCCTTTCAGAGCCTATGGAAACCAGCCCCAAGTCATGATTCTTGGGTGGGTGTGGGGGTGCAGTGGGAAATATCAAATCTTCTCTGATTGTCATTTTAGGAGAAGTCTTTTCATCTACAATTCCACCTTTTCCTACAAGCACGTTGTAGCAGGTGTTTCTGTCTTTCCACATCACAGACAAGAAACTGAGGCCCTAAGATTGGGGGTGGAACTCGAATCAGAACTAAAGTCTCTTGAAACCGATGTCCTGCAGGGACTTCCTGCAGGGACTGAAGCAGAACATAAGCCCGGCCCCTGGCCCTGAACCTCGCTCTGGCTTCCATTCGGGACGGGAGAGGTTTTCCAAGTTCGGCCTGTGCATCTGCAGGCATTTGCAGAGCCCTCTCTGTGGGTCAGGTTCAGGAGCAGATGCTCACAGCCTAAGGGTCCTAAATAGACCCTCATGACCACACCTATGACCACACCTATGGGGAGTACAGCGGGAGCAGGATGCCTGGCCTGGGTAAAGAAGGGGAGGGAGCCGGGGAAGGAAGGCTGCTTGGAGGGAGTGGCCCTGAGCTCAATCTGGAAGGGTGAGCTAGACAAAGGGAGAAGGAGTGGAAGAGCATTATGGGTCAAGGGACCGGGAAGGCACAGAGCCATACAGAAGCATGGGAACGCCTACATCTTGACCTCAGGAGCAGCCAGGCCTCTGTGTTGAGTGGTTTAACCTGTTGACAATACAAAGCTCTCCTCTCAGGGTCAACTCCAGTCCTCCTGTCTCCCTGCAGCTTCAGGATCATTGTCCCAGGTTGATGAGTTTACTTCCTGCCCTCAGTGGCTGCATCCCGACTCCCCGATCCACTCGCTGCAATCTCTTGCCCACCCGTCAGGCTCCAGGTACAAGCCTCGAAGGCCTCTGGCCGTGAGATGCTCTTGATGGCGGGCTCTGCCTCTGTTTCAGAATCTCGGCGAAGGACCATCTTCGAGTACCACCGTGTGGAGCTGGACCCCAGCAAGGTCACCAGCATGTCAGCCGTGGAGTTCACCCCACTGCCAAGTGAGTAGGGGTCGTCCCCCCCGAGGGAGGGCATCCCACTGTCCTGGAAAGAGCTTCACAGTCAAACAATCTGGGTTCCATTCCCAGGCCCACCCCTGACCCCTGCGTGGGTATGGCCACCTAATTTCCCTGGGCTGCCATTTCTCATTTGTTACACGGGCCTAACCCCACTTCCCTCCCAGACCTATGGTAGGGGTTAGAAGCGTGGAAGACATGAATGCCAGCTCTGACACTGACTGGCACATCCCGGGCCTGGGGCGTGGTTTGTACTTGATACATGACAGCTATGGTTATTAACACACAATTAAAACCCAGGAAAGGTGGACCCCTGAGAATTTTTAGACTGAGCCCCCAGGAAAGGTAATCCAGGAACTGAATGAATTGAATCAGTCCTTACATTTCTTTCTTTTTTTTTTTTTTTAAGATTTTATTTATTTATTTGAGAGAGAGTGAGCAAGAAAGAGAGCGTGCACAGGTGGGGGGAGGGGCAGAGAGAGAGAGAGGGAGGAGCAGACTCCCCGCTGAGCAGGGCTCCATTCCAGGATCCCAGGATCCTAACCCANTACATTTCTTTCTTTCTTTTTTTTTTTTTAAGATTTTATTTATTTATTTGAGAGAGAGTGAGCAAGAAAGAGAGCGTGCACAGGTGGGGGGAGGGGCAGAGAGAGAGAGAGGGAGGAGCAGACTCCCCGCTGAGCAGGGCTCCATTCCAGGATCCCAGGATCCTAACCCAAGCTGAAGGCAGACCCTCAATCGACTGAGCGCCCCAGGCTCCCCCTCGGTCCTTACATTTCTTGTTGCATTTTCCTTAGAGGTGGAGTAATGCTGGAGTCCACAGGCAGGAGGCAATAAAGCCATTTAGCCAGCAGTTCTCCAAGAACCATGGCTCTGGCCCTCCCGCGCCCGGCCCACTCACCTACAGTTGAGGACACATGTCCATGACCAAGGCTCCAGCTGCTGCGAGGACCCCACAAGATCGGGGTTGGATGCTCTTCAGGATATGGTCAGGGCAGCTGGGGTGAGCGAGGGAAAGGAGGACAGCACTCCTGTTCTTGCATTTTTACTTTCCTATTATTTTTTAAAGTTTATTTATTTAAGTAATCTCTACGCCCATCGTGGGACTCCAACTCATGACCCTGAGTCAAGAGTCGCGTGCTCTCTGGACTGAGCCAGCCAGGCGCCCCCATTCTTGCATTTTTGAAAGAGAGTTTTAATTTCCTCTCCTGTCTCACAGTACCTTCCCGCTTCGTTCTGAAGCCATGGCCTTCTCCCTGTCTTCTAGGCTGTTTCTTGCCTTGCCTTCCCCTGCTTCCTCTTCCCTGGAGGTTCTGGGAGCAGGGCGGGTGGAGAAAGAAGAAGGGGTGGTGGAAAGTTCTTGAACACTAGGCCTGTCTCAGCAGGTCTCAGCAGGTGTCTTCCCCTGGGAAAGAGGAAGGACACAGACACCATGGGGTCGCAGGACTAGGACCCCTTGCGGGTCACAACCCCACCCCCACCGCAGCTGTCCTCTCTCCGGGCAGGAGAGACCTGGGGCCTGAGAAGCAGGGGTTCCTCAAGGACTGCTGAGGGCAAACCGCAAGTCCTAAGACTTGAATAAATTGCACTTGGGAGCAAGGACATCCAAGGGCAGGGTAACTGCCTGGGCGGAAGTGAAGTGTCCTGGGAATCGTTTCTGGGACACTGTCTGTACATTTCAGCCACTTCCCACCCCTCCAGTGAATCCTGTGAGCGTTTAATAGCACACGGGACATCTGAAATACAGATGAGAAATAAAGGTCAATGGGTTGTACACATACCCCACAGAGGCTCCCAGGCTTTTTTCTCATGGCCAGTTTGCCTGGAGCCTTTTAAGGGGCCTCCGGAGCCACTGGGAAAGAGCAGGCCATGGGGTCCCGCGTGGGTGCCCATGTGGGTGGAGCTGGGGGGGCAGAGGGCAGCGCTACCAAGGCTGTGATTTGAGCCCCTGGAAGGCCAGCTAACTTGGTCCCGAGAAAACTCTGCACCCCCCTGTGCAGGATTTCTCTCTTACCTTTGGGTGGGGGAGGACTTAGCCAAGACCCGTCCAGAGGTGTGGATCGGCTGTCTCCAAGCCATTGTACTCTATGGCGAGTTCCTCCCAGTCCCTCTTCTAGAAGACACTCATGGAAAGGTAGCACGGGCTGAGAGTGGGAGACGCAGCAGGGAAGCCCACCGTGGGACCTCAAGGCTAAGAGCTCAGGCTTTTGGTTCCCACAGCCCTCAGTTCAAGCCCAGACTACCACTCCTAGCTCCATGACTTTCTCTAAGCCTCAGTTCCCTCCCCTGTAAAACGGGGATAACAAAACCACGCAGGCATCAATTCCATAAACGTTGGTCAACTGCCGGCCGCGTGCCTGTGATAGGGTGCTCTTCTAGGCCCTCTGGGTACAGCAGGGGACAAAACAGAAGGAGGAGAGCTCTCATTCTATTGAAAGGACACAGTGCCGCCTATAGCCAGTCCCTCTCACAGTGACTGAAGGTGCCACGCTGTGCCCACAACAGCTTTCCCCCCCCTCGCTGAGGGCTGGCTCCCAGCTGCCATCTTGTTGGGGGTGCATGGAATGCAAACTGGCTCCCTCGTTAATGGATTGCAGTAGAGCCCCAGGAAGACTCCCATAGCAATGAACTGTGTGTGATTGAATGAGTGCTTATTTTTCTGAGTTGGTTGTCACTTCTTGCTGCTCGCGGTGTGTTCGGTTCTGTTCCGCCGCTCATCAGATGAGCCCTTCTATGGCGCACAGTTATTCTGGGTGAGCGCCTGGCTCTCCTTGGAATAAAATGCACGGGGTTTGTGGCAGCTGCTCGCCACCCAGAGGTCATTCTGGGTCTCTTCAGTGGGCAGCGCTCAATTGCAAGTGAGCAAAGCTTCAAATCCAGCCCCATTCCTCCTGCCCCACCCCCACCCCGGCCCACTCGGCTCCTGGGCTTGTCTGGTGCCAGAGGGGTCCACGCACCGTCCAGCAGCCCGCTCCCACTAACTCCTCTGCTCTCCGGCTCTGCCCGGCCCTAGGCCAGGCCCCAGCTGTCACTCCTCCTCATTCCTCTCGCCCTCAGCCTGTCCCCTCCGCCTAGCTAGCCTCCGCCTAGCTAGCCCGTTAGCGTTCTGGCGGCTGCTGGGAACACAGCTGGAATGTGCTCCTCCCCGGCCTCTGCGCGCAGGGGCTTTTCTGCTTGGACTTCTCCTCCCCCAGGAGAGCCGCCAGGCTTGCTTCCTCCCTTCTCTCAATCTCTGCCCAAACGACCTCTTCCCAGAGGCCCTGGCCAACCTCCCTGAATAGAATGCACCCCCACAGAACTTCCTGTTCTGCGCCACTCTGTTCCACAGCCCCCTGCCAGAAAGCCTAGTGGAGACCTCGTTGTCTGTGTAATGCTGGCTGTCTCTTGCGCTGGACTGCGGGCTCCATGCAGACAGCGCGTCTGTCTGTCTTTCCCTGTTCACCACCGCAGCTCCAGCAGCCGGGACAGTGCCTGCCTATGGCAGGCGCTAGATAAATATCAGTGGAAAGATGGAATCAGGGCGCCTGCTGGCTCAGTCGGTTAAGCATCCCGCTCTTGGTTTCAGCTCCAGTCATCGTCTTGGGGTCCTGGGATCGAGCCCCTTATGGGGCTCTGTGCTCAGCAGGGAATCTGCTTGAGGATTCTCTCTCCCTCTCTCTGCCCCTCCCCACACCCATGTGAGCTCTCTCTCTAAAATAAATAAATTTTTAAAAAAGAAAGACAAAGAAATGCAAGCATGAATGAATGAGTAGAGGAATACCTGGCAGGTCCATTGCGGGGAATGAGTAAGCCGATCTCAATCAGCACTCACGGGGCTCACCGCGTGGCCAGCACGTTCAGACCCTCTCTCCATGTCCCCTCATTTCATCCTCACTGCACGTCTGCAGAGCAGAGAGCATCAAAATCCCTCTTTAATAAATGACGAACTGAGGCACAATGAGGTTCAGTAACTCCCCAAGTGAGACGTAAACCCAAGTGAGCAGAGAGACCCACACACCCCCCTGGGGTAGCTCACTTGCAAGCGGAGAGGGAGAGGGAGAGGGAAGGGATAGAATTACGAAGGCCTGGTTTCCCCCCACAGGCGCAGTCTCAGGTTTCCCTGGGAGGTGAGTGAGGAGGCGGAGACAGGCCAGGGGAGGATCCTGGAGCCAATCCCTCCACGTGGACCCAATGAGTGCTCCCAGCCTCCCAGCTAGCTCTGGCCGGGAGGGGTGGGGGGGCAAACCAGAACATCTGAAACATTCTTTTCTGTGACGATAGCCCAGAAAAGTGTATGATAACATTAAACTTGTTAGACTAGCTCTGCGTGTGTTCCCTCCATGAGAGGAAATCATAATC
The DNA here is from genome assembly GCF_002007445.2 of Ailuropoda melanoleuca. Classification (NCBI taxonomy): domain Eukaryota; kingdom Metazoa; phylum Chordata; class Mammalia; order Carnivora; family Ursidae; genus Ailuropoda; species Ailuropoda melanoleuca. The sequence goes on along the minus strand of NC_048230.1, from coordinate 23,751,310 downwards.
ATGTGACATAGAGGCATTGGTAGCTAACCCTGCAATGGCAATCGTATTGCAATCTAAAGGTGTCAAATCAATACGTTATACACCCTAAACATATACAATGGTATATGTCAAATACATCTCAATTAAGACAAAGAATCCTTTTCAACCCTGTAATTGTGGGCAACAGCCCAGCAGTATAACTTCCCAGGCTAGGTGAGATCCCTTGGTCCATGCTGCAAGGCCCCTGTAATTTTCCTTCACAAGCCTCATCACAATGATAATTACGTAGTTATGTTTGTTTGATGATCTATTTAGTGTCTGTCCTCCCATAGGACTGTAAGGCCCGAGAAGGCGGGCACCAGGATTTACTGCACAATCCCCAGCACCAGCTCAGGGCCTGACCCCCTGGGGACAGAAGGAGGAAGGAGGAACGAGGAACGGGGAGGAGGGAAAGAAGAATCAGGGCTGGACTCAAGGGAGGGTGACGTTAATGACCTCTAGGGACCCTGCTAGTCAGAGACTCCGCAGTTCTGTGAAGGCCCAGCACCTCGGAGAGTTGCGCCTTTTGCGGGTCCGCGGAGGTCCCTGGAGGGTCTGCTGCTGAGGGACCGCCGCCTTCTCTCTGGCAGCCTGCCTGCAGCATCGGAGCTGTGATGCCTGCGTGTCCTCGGACCTGACCTTCAACTGCAGCTGGTGCCACGTCCTCCAGAGGTTTGAGTCCCACGGGAGGGCTGTGGAGGAAGGGCAGAGGGTGGCATGCCCCTCCCCCAGCCTCGGGCCTCATTGTCAACATGAGAGCATCTCTAGCCAGTCCACTGTGCCCTCTAGGACCAGAATGTCGCAGAAGTGAGTTTTTCCCTGAGGCCTATGACCCATCAAGGTGACAGGGTCCCTGTGGAGATGCTAGGTTTCTGGAAGACCATCCAGGGATCCCATCTACTGCAGCTCTTCCGCCCACCCGGGAGGGGTTGGTTCATCCCAGGGCAGGGCTTCTCAGAGAATGGATCCCACAATCAGCTAGGTCTCGTGTTGAATATGCAGATTCCTGGGCTCCACCCCAGGCCCCCAAGGATCAGGATCGCTGGGAGGGAAACCCGGGAGCCTGCATTTTGACATGGTGCCTCGTCTGCAATCAAGGGTGTGACCCATCAGTTCCCAAGCCCCCTTGCCGTTGGCTGAGAGCCCCGTGACCCCAAAACACCACCTGAAGATCTCTGTCAGGCTGTTACGGGGTTTCCTGACAACCAGGGCTATGGAAATTGTGGACAGCTGTGGAAGGCTGGGGCGGGCTACGAAGCTGTGCTTGCTTGGTTTTGGAAACAAGGAAAATTCCAGATGAGATTCAGGTTCAGGGATAAAGTTCTCCAATCCAACTCATCTCCCACTCCTTGTTCTGAAATCGTTTCCTCACAGATTAGACTCAGAATGCGAGCCCTGTTCTCCTGTCCAAGATAAATAAATAGCAGGGAGGGGGAAAAGAATTTCTCTGGGGACTCAGGCTCTCATGAGAGTGGGAAGCCCTATGAACTCCGAGAGCCCACAAGGCAATCTTGAAAATTGCAAATTACAGAGTCTCTGCGTTCCACGCTGTTGGGGGGCACCTGTCAGTGTTTCCTTCGCTCCTTTCAAATATCCCAGTGAGGAAATAGAAGCTGCCGCCGTCCCAGGCGGCCTGCCCAGCACAGGGCACAGCCCGAGCCGGGAGGAGAGGGGCTCCAGGGTGTTTTTCCTACCAGCTGTGCTCTTATTCCCTCTCTCGGGGGCCTCTGTTAATTTTCTCCATAAAATGGGCTGTGGTGATGTGGCCCCGGGGAAAAGTGGGTGAGGAACATGCCATCATATTAATTTCTCAACCACCAAAGAGCATTTTTGCCAAGGGTCCAGGGCCCTGTGCATGAAAGGCATGGAGCCTCAGAGAGCATAGCTAGGGGAGACCCCTGCTTGGTCCCTCCTGGAGTGTGACCTTGCGACATGGTCCACCTGAGACACTCTCAAGTTTGCGAGGCACTGTCTCAGCATGGAGAGATAGTCCAGATGACCTCAGATGAACCCTGGAATCCTGGGGCTGGCTGCCACCGCATGACTCAGCGTCCAACCAGAGCTGAGCCATGAGAACTTCAAAATGGGTCAGATGAAAGCAAAACCCTCACATGGACACATCCCCATTTAACACATACACCCAAACCCAGAGACCATGACAGTTTAATGAGGCTTGGTCAGGTCGGGGGCGGGCAAGGCCTTGAGCAGACACTGCCTTTGCTGTGGTCATGTCAGCTCGGGGACAGAGAATCTCCAGCAGGAGCAAGCGAGGCTGATGTGGGACTGAAATCCTGTCCCCCCATGCCCATGGACCTGGGCTCACCCCAGCACGGGCCCCTCCTTGCCAGCCCTCTGGAGTCTTGGCACCCACTGAGAGCTGACCCCAGATCGCGAAAAGAGCCAGAGGGCAGGGCTGGTGCCAAGGGGCCGGCCACCAGGGACTCTCCCACCAACAGCTGCTTCCAATCACCCTGTGGGTTCTCAGCTTCCCCTTCCTCGCCACCCACTCTGCCTTCCGCCGCCTCCCAGAGTTTCCCCTCCTCGCACTGGGGCTGGATCTGATTTAGACAATTTCACTTACCATGGCCAGTGTCTTCCTTTCATCCCACATGGCCCCTCACCCCACCAAGGGACCACTCTGGAGTCTCGGAGTGACCTTAACTCCAGGATTTGGCCCAGGGAATGAGGGGCCATAATCCTAGCTTTACAAAAGTGTCGCTCTGAGGGTCCCATGACATAGGACAGGAGCAGCATGTGGCTGGGGGGGCACTTGGCATTCAGGAGGTGCTCAATAGTGGCCATATCTCCTGCCTTTCTTCTCTGCATCTGGGTTGGATGGCTCAGGGCTTAGACTGTGATGCTTTTAGACCTATATCAAAGGCTCAGTCCTGGAAAGAATCAGTTAGTTTGGTTGAAAAAGAAACTTTAGCTCCCAGCCCCCCATAGACCCCTAATCCTCCATGCCCCAAAGTAGTGGGCACAGAGGACCTGGGAGAGGGGCAGTGGGGCTGACTTAGTTCAGCTGTCCCTGCTGCAGGAGAAGCAGCTCGGAGCCCCAGGAGGCATCTTCAGAAGGAAACACTGACAGTGCTCGGAAATCCTCCGCCTCACCGGGTCTCTGGCGGATGGGTGGGCAGTTGCTAGTGACGAAAATTAACTAGCCCTGAATCCTTCCTCAGCACTGGTGGCTTATGATATTATTCTTCTCACGCAGATGTCCCAGAGCTTGAGTAGGGCTTGGTGGATTCCCCTGGCACCAGAGCGAAGAATGGAAATTTGAGCATGATGCCATGGAGAACATTCTCTGGTTCATCCTCATACCCCCACCCCTTCCCTAGGGAAGAACTTGGCATCTTCCAGCCCAGCTGAGTTGCACAGTGTCCTTTCCTGGGACACCGACCAGCGAGTTTTTAATTTCTCTGGCCTCTGGCAAGACCCTCATTCCTGCCCTTTAACGATCACCCAGGAGGTATTGGCTAACTCTGCTGAGGTCCCTCCACTCTCAGCCCGGCCTCTCCTTGTCAAGTTTAGGCCCCTCCACGAAGAAAGAAGAGGATGTCTGTGAATCAGCAAGGCTTTCCCCAGAAGGCATTTGTGTGACTTCCCTGGATTCTCAGCCATTTCATAGCAGCCTGGAGTCAGGAGAATCTTCAAGTTCCTTTGAGGTCACGCAGTCCCATCTAGCTCCCTGTACACACACGTCTGCGTAGATGCGGCCTGGTCCTGGGGAGCTGGGTCAGAAGGAGGGTAGAGATGCCACAGACACTTTTCCTTCCTTTTGGGGAAGGAGTAGTTGGGGAAGAAGGGTCTGACTGACGATCCCACTGCTGCCTGGTGCTGAGGGGGCACCTGCCCTGCGGTCTTGATCACAGTACCCCAGGGACGTTGGCCCCCTCCTCACCATCATCGGAGAGCTGTTACTGAACGGGGCAAATGAAGCGGAGGGCTTCTGTGTTGATCCATCACACCTCTTACCTTTTGGTTCCCTTGCAGATGCTCCAGTGGTTTTGACCGCTACCGCCAGGAGTGGCTGGCCCACGGCTGTGCCCAGGAGGTGAGAAGCTTCCGCAAGCCAGGCTGTGGGGAACAGGAGGGCTGCCAGGAGGCCCCTCCCCCAGTAGCTCTTTGCAAGGCATCTTTGGCTTTTGGCAAAATTCTCCCCTCCATCTGGGACTCGTCTCTCGACGGCTCTGAGCCAGTTAGACCAGGCTTGGGAGCTTTTCGAGGGTTCTCTGGGTTCCTGAGAAAACCACTTCTGGTGACTTGGCCTTGGGTGGGCAGCTCTCTGGGAGCTCTTTCAGGTGCTTGCAGAGGGTGCGCTGGGCATGGTGTTGGCCACAGCTGGATCCCCTGGGAGGCTGGCTACATTCTCAGAGCAGCTGCCCTGGCTCCAGCCCTCAGTCTCTTCAGGGAGGCAGGCTTTTCTGGGAGGGAGGAGGACTGTGCCGGCACCTCCCATTAGAATCCCGTACAGGTTCCTTCTCACTGCTGGAGTTTTCCAGAATGCTCAAGACTTTGATGCTGGGTGGGGAACGTCCTGTTCTTACACCTTATACCGGCGCAGACAGATCCGTTCATCCGTGCACCCTTTCCTCTCCCTCGTCCTCTCCATCCCTCCTTGCAGGGAGCCCAGTGTGTGCGTGCCCAGTACTTCGCTGCATGCTGCCCCACGTTTGCTCTGGTTTGATCCAAACAGCCCCAGGACCTGGGGACCAGTGCCCCCCCCCAACTCCCGGCTCAGAGCGGAAAACTGAGGCACAGAGAGATTTAATGACTTGACCTGCCTCTCACAACTGGTGGGATAGGGAAGTGCCAAGGCCCCACATTTAAACGTAACCCCCCCCCAGACCCCACTCTGTGTGCTCATCCCCTCCTCTGTTATTAGTAAGGCCGGATGAGCTTTCTATGTCCTGAAAAAAATCTTGTCTAGCAGCCCATGTCTGACGTTGGCTGTAGTGAATGTAGGGATTTGCTTTATTTGTTTAAGATTGGCATCTCAGCTCCTTCCTCGAGGAAGGATTCGAAGCAGCTGACAGCTAAATTGCCTCGTAAGATAGATAACGCGCTTTCAGGATAAAGTGGGAGGCTTAGAATGCACTCAGGGCGCAGCTCTGGAGACTTTACCACACTTGAACCCTGCACAGGAATCTGAAGTTTTCTGGCCACTGAGGGATGAAGGGCCCCCCCACCCCCGTCCTCCCGAGAGAGGGCTCTCTTCTGTGCGGCCTGCCCGCAGTGAGGCCTCTGTGCAGAGCGGCGCTGGGTCTTTCCTGCAGGCAGAGGGCAGGACGTGCGAGGACTTACGGGAAGGAGGCCACTACTCGGCCTCCCCCAACAGCTCCTTCAGTCCCTTTGATGGAGACCTCACCACCACCTCTTCCTCCCTCTTCATCGACAGCCTCACCACCGAAGGTAAGGCCTGAGCCCGGGTGGGGAGTGGCAGGGGAAAGAAGCCAGGGGGAAGGAAAGGGCTACAGCCTTGGCGCATCGAACCCTCCCTGACAGGGGTTATGTCAGGAAATAGGAACGGCCCCGACTTTCACAGAGGAGGGACCAAGGCTCAGAGAGCTGGAGTCACTTGCTGGCCACAGGCAGAGGGGTTTCGAGCAAGCGGACTCCAGGCCCCGGCTCCAGCCGCTGTGCTGGACCACGTCCGGACATCAGGATGACGGGATGGAAGTCGCTGTGGCCAGGGGAGGATGAATGTCCCAGCCCGGTGCCTGGGATGTGTACGGTCCACATCAGCTCGTCTTAATAGCCATCCTTATAGAACCCGTGAGGTCTTAGCAGCCGTGTAGCCTGGAGGAACTCGGTCCACACACTCAGACGTGAGCAAAAGACTGCCTGGTTTTCCTACAACTGTGCTTCTGGCTTTTGACGCTCATGCAGCTGGAGGGGTGGGCCTCAGCTTGGCTTCCTGCCCCTGGGACCCGATGTGGACAGAGGGTGGCAGTGGGGCAGCTGGGAAAAAGCCTGGTGCAAGCCCCTCCCGGATTCTTTGGCCATCTCTGAAAAATTCCTCTCTCATCCGTTTTTAATACGTTACCGCCAGACTTTAGCCCTTTGCCCTTAGGCTCAGACTGAGAGACGTGGGCTCCTATCACCTCCATGGAGCCACGTACCTGCTTGAAAGGGGCAAATGGAACAGAGGAAAGGAAAAGAGAAAAAAAAGGCCACCCAGGAGCCCCTTGGGGGTGGGGACTTTTTTTTTTTTTAAGATTTTATTTATTTATTTGACAGAGAGACAGCCAGCGAGAGAGAGAACACAAGCAGGGGGAGTGGGAAAGGAAGAAGCAGGCTCCCAGCAGAGCAGAGAGCCTGATGCAGGGCTCGATCCCAGGACGCTGGGATCAGGCCCTGAGCCGAAGGCAGACGTTTAATGACTAAGCCACCCAGGTGCCCCAGGGTGGGACTTTTGAGAGGCCTAGTGAAGGGAAGGAAGGGCATCCCCCACAGAAGGAACAGTCTATGCAGTGGCTCAGAGGTCTGAGAGGTCTCTGAGGTCTGGGGAGCCTCGGGCAGCTTATTATATGGCCACTGCCATGGTGTTGAGTTGTGGTGAAGGACAAGAGGAAAGAAGACTGGGGACAAATTGTGAAGAGCCTTGAACATCTGTGAGCAAAAGGGAGCCAGTAAAAGCCTTTAAAATGACACGGGCGGTGGAGGGACAGGAGGGGAAGTCACGGAACGTACGGTATGGGCCATACATTGTGGATCGTTCTACTTGTTTCACGCTTTTGGTGCTTGAAGCAGTAATCCTCAGTCCTCTAGAGCATTCTCCTGACATGGAGCTCTCTCTTGCCTTTCCTCTTAAGAACCTGCGGGGAAGAACCACGGGGTGGTCAACCACTGGAACTTACTTAGGAAGCCACAGGACACACACCTTGCCGTGTAGGAATCTTTCCTCCAAGTTGTGTGCCGGTGGGGGGGTCTTCAAGCAGATCTGCACCAGTGACATGTGCCCTTCCTCAGTCCTTCCTCAGCCTCCTGGTGCCCCGTAGGAGAATGTGCCGGGTCCTCCCCTTGACTTCGCAGAAACCCACCGCCCCACCAGCCTCACCTCTCACCGCGCCCCACTCACACCCTCTCCACCCTCCAGCTACACTGCACTGCTTTTTACTCCCAACTGGCCAAATTCTCGCTCGGGGCCTTTGCTCATGCTTTTTCCTCTGTCTGGAGCCCTTTTCCCCAGCGCCACGTCTCACCCCTCCGTCTTGACACCCTCTGTCTGGGTGATGCCCCTGATCAGAGCTTCATTATGCTGGGTTTTAATTGTCACTCCATCTCCCCCATTTGCTACCTCCCTGAGGGCAGAGACCATGTCAAACCCCAGTGCCTCCTCCCAGTGCTCAACTCCATAGTAAATACCCAATAGGGATTGCTTGAATGAATAAACATGGGACTAGGAAAAGTTGGCTTGTTCGTGGACTTCTATTACACTGCTGTGTGACTTTAAGCAAGTCACCTCCCCTCTCTGGGCTTCAGGTTCTTGGCCTCTAAAATAAAGGATTAGGGACACCTGGTGGGCTCAGTTGGTAGAGCGTGAGATTCTTGATCTCAGGGTTGTGGGTTTGAGCCCCACATCAGGTGCAGAGATTACTTAAAAATAAAATCCTTAAAAATTTTTTTAAAAAAACCCATAAAATGCACAGTTGGACTAAACCTCCCTAAAATCCCATCTGGACCTAAAGTGACCAAGGCCATAATGATTCCAGTAATCTTACACCTTCTCTCCTTCTCTTTGAAGATGACACCAAGTTGAACCCCTATGCAGGAGGAGACGGTGAGTACAGAGTTGCCGGCCCCTCTTCATCAGACCCACTGTCTCTTGGAACACTCCCCACCCCCACCCCGCCAAGAGGGTGCAGCGGTCACCTGGCCTCTTTGCTTTTGTTCTGAGGTGGGGAGGAGGGGAGCAACAGCGGCCTGAACTTCCCAGACCTCCTGCTCGGCTCCGGGGCACGGGCCCACTAGACTGAAGGAGCATGTCTACATCTAGACGTTTCTCATCAGCCAGGAACCTCCTGTGTATCTGTCTTGACTGTTCACTGCCCCGAAAGGAGCGAGAGGAGGAAGGAAGAGCTGAGCTAGAGCGGGCATGGCAGTGTGGGCCTGTCCCCGTTGACCTCACCTCTTGTCCCCGTGGCCTCACCGTCAATGACGGGTGGAGAGCAGCTTCTCCCACATCAAGTGTCCTTGGATTCCCTGCCTGGGNCTGCTGGGCTCCGGGGCACGGGCCCACTAGACTGAAGGAGCATGTCTACATCTAGACGTTTCTCATCAGCCAGGAACCTCCTGTGTATCTGTCTTGACTGTTCACTGCCCCGAAAGGAGCGAGAGGAGGAAGGAAGAGCTGAGCTAGAGCGGGCATGGCAGTGTGGGCCTGTCCCCGTTGACCTCACCTCTTGTCCCCGTGGCCTCACCGTCAATGACGGGTGGAGAGCAGCTTCTCCCACATCAAGTGTCCTTGGATTCCCTGCCTGGGTTGGCAGAGAGGACACAAAAGTTGCCCACCCTACTTTTTGCAGGGCACCAGAAGTTCGGGGTCCTTTGCTCCCAAGATTAACCGCGAGGATAATCTCTCTCTGGTGACCTGACGTGGCCCGCCTCCCCTGCCCTTGGCCCAGAGCCAGCTCGGGCCCTTGCTGCAACCACTGCACGGGAGAGATGGAAATGCCTTCCAAACTCTGGGGATGGGGACATTGTTATCTTGGGTCCCACAGGGGAGGAGAGGCTGTCAATGCAGCGTGGTGTGACCCAGTCTCCCACCAGAGACGAAGCCACGCCTGCTCTGGGGGCAGTAGGTGTGGGTGTGTGTTGTGTGTCTAGGCTGGGAGCGAGGAGTGAGGGCTGGGCCATGTCCCCCTCGCTCTGCACCATGCGCTCATCAGCCCGAACCCTGACCATCAGATCACCAGGGTCCCTGCAGGCTGCACGCTGACTGCCAGGTCAGGAGAGGCGAGCTTGGGGCGTGTCACCTGTCACCTCACCTGCCGGCAGGTAGTGGCACTAACCATGCGCTGGAGTGCCCCGGGGACAGTTTCTCTCTTGGGTTTCTTCTTCTTCTTTTTTTTTTTTTAAAGATTTTATTTATTTATTCGACAGAGATAGAGACAGCCAGCGAGAGAGGGAACACAAGCAGGGAGAGTGGGAGAGGAAGAAGCAGGCTCATAGCGGAAGAGCCCGATGTGGGGCNCGATGTAGGGCTCGATCCCACAACGCCGGGATCACGCCCTGAGCCAAAGGCAGACGCTTAACCGCTGTGCCACCCAGGCGCCCCATCTCTTGGGTTTCTTCTGCTTGCAGAGAAGAGGGGATGGGGAGGACAATGATTGGGAGCATGCAACATCCTATTAAAAGTCCCCACCTCCTGTTGATTTGCATTCTACCCACGACCCATGTAAGAAAGGATTTGATATTTCTTATGCTTATGTGCCTCATCGGTCTTTTCTACTTTATTATGTTCACATCCCTGTAGGGTGGGGAGAAGAAGCAAGTAGCCACCCCAGGTAATATGGGAATATAGGCCTCTTAGTGGCTGGCTGACTCTGTCCTTGAGTGAATCACCTCACCTCTCTGTATTTCCGGTCATACAAGAAAGGGGTTGGACTAGATGACCTTCCAGCTTGACAATCTATGGCAATACTCAGTCTCCTCCACGGGATGTATTTCAAATGCTCAGGATGTTCTCAGAGATTGCCTGCTGGTTTATTAGCCCTCAGAGGACCTGTTCATTCTTTTATTGAGCTCCTACCATGGGGCCCGCCATTTTTTTTTTTAGAGCTAAGGACACAGAGATGAATAAGACACTGTCTTTGCCCTCCAAGAGGCCGCAGTCTGGTAGTCGACAGTGACAGGTGAAAATACGGTCATTTTGTTATCAAAATAGTTAATACTTATGAGGTCATCTGAGATACCACCCCTGGTCTTCAGATGGTGAGGTGAATGATCTGGTTTTAACCCTTAGAGTTTTAACACTAACCCTATTAGGTAATCATTATTATCCTTGTTCTACAGAAGTGATAAATGAGGCACAGAGAGGTTACATAATTTGCCCAAGGTCACACAGCTAGTAAGCAGCAGAGTCTGGATTTGAACCAGGGAGCCATATTTCAGAACCAAAACTCTTTGCCGTCACATAACCTGTGAAAACTCCCTAAAAGCACTTAAGTGGCATGGGTGTTGGAGAGAACTTCTCTTTGATCCTTATTAAACATTTGGGCAACTTTTAAGTGATTTTGGAAAACCACCTGAACCGTTCCAAGTGCGATGTGAATGCCATACTCATGATTCTACCCACCCCTCCCTCACCGTTTTACCTATTTCATAAGCAGGCCTGAAGTTTCTGCCCGTTTTCATCTCTTAGATTTTGCCAGAACCTAGGACTTCATGGCCCCACCTTCCCTGCTCCCCGGTAGCCACTCCCTACCTTAACGGTCTCTCCACAGGCCTTCAGAACAACCTATCCCCCAAGACCAAGGGCCCCCCCGTGCACCTGGGGACCATCGTGGGCATTGTGCTGGCAGTCCTCCTGGTGGCAGCCATCATCCTGGCCGGGATTTACATCAACGGTCACCCCACGTCCAACGCTGCACTCTTCTTCATCGAGGTCAGTGTAGACTTCGGCCACAGCTCCGCCGTCTGCCTCCGCAGCAGCAGTTCTCCAGCCGTGGGGTACCTGCCCCTCCCCACCTCATCCCTCCTGCCTGCATGTCTGGCTCCTGTTCCTACCTGAGGAACCGTCATTGACTCCATCCTGGTGCACCATGAACTGGCTGGTGCCCTTTGAGTCCTTAACCCCCTCCCCCACTGCCCGGTCTCCCCCAGGAGTGCTGCACCCCTCCTGTCCCGTTGAACAGCCCCTCTGCCTTTCGCTCCCCTGTTGGTGAAATCAGAAGAGCCCCCAGAGGAAAGAAAGAGAAATCACTAGGGATCGTGCAGCCAATCTTGAATGCTTTATGGCCTCTCACCCCCCAATTCCAGGCCGGGTGCTTTTTCAAAGCCATAGTGAAACTGAGACGTCTGCCTCTTTGCCTGCTGTGTGGGTGTTTAGGTTAGAATTGACAAGACAGAGTAATCCTAAGAGCTGTGCTCTCTGGGAGCTTTCATTGAGGATGCTATGGTCTGGAATGCGTCAGAATTGGGAAGAACCAGCTTGAAGTGCAGCTTGGGAAGTAAAGGCCAGCCCCCTTCTCTCTGGGCCACATGGCTAGCAGCTCCTGGCCCCGTCCTCTGCTCTCACTTCTCACCAGCTCTGCGTGTGGTCCAGGGGGGCTGCCTCTGTGACCAGGTCTCCCACAAGGGATCACCCAGAGGCGCGGGGGGGTCTCCTCTTCTTTGTTTAGAAGCCCCTGTTTCTTGTAAGCCCTTAGCCAGTCCGCCTTAAGTTTTAGCCTCCCTGGCTGTCACCCAGGGGGACTGCAGATCCGCAACCACAGAAACGCTGATGGGGCAGGTCTGAAACGGGCCCAGGAAGGTACGTGTTCATAAACTCCCGAGCTATCTCTGCTGCAGGGTCTGTACTGTTTGGGGGGAGGGGGCAGGGTTATCTTGGCATTTCCAGAGCCTCCCAGATCATTCCCTCTCTCACCCACTGCCTCACTTTTCAAGGTCTCAGGGCTCCACTCGGTACGTTGCTAAGGCTCTCACCTGTGTCCTGCAGTCCATGCCGTGAGCGGCAAAATGACCTCCTTCCAGATTCCTCGGGCTTCCAGCAAGGCTCCCAGCAAGGCTCCCAGCAGTGGAGGGATCACAGTGGGGGGAGGCTTCCGGGGAGGGGGGTTGAACTCCACCCGGCTCACAGTAGGCCCCCAGCGCCCATGTGAAGACAGTCTCAGTGCTCAGCACTGTCCCTGGGTGTGTGTGTGTGGGGGGGTGTCCCAGGTGAGGGAGGCCACACCCGCTGACTCTGCCCCCATGCCCCCACAGCGGAGACCTCACCACTGGCCAGCAGTGAGATTCCGCAACCACCCCAACCACTCCACGTACACAGAGGTCGAGCCCTCGGGCCACGAGAAGGAGGGTTTCGTGGAGGCTGAGCAGTGCTGAGAGCAACAGGTCTCCCCTTGGAAGAATGGAAAAAAGACCCGGGGACCCCAGAGAAGACCAGTCAAAGCAAAGTGGAGAAGTCACTTTTCTTGGCTTCCTCTGAACATCCCCTGGCCAGGCAGATGGAGACGAGACTGTGACTTATGGTGCCCAAGCCACAGTTTGGCCATCGCAAACCACATACGGAAGCAAGGGGACAGAAAAGCAACCACGGGAGCTTTCTAAGGGACAACAACCTAATTTCATCCTGTTTTGATGTGCGGGGTCTCCCCTTCTGAGTCTCTCAATGGTCTTTTCCGGTGGTCCTGCCCCAGAGGCCCCTCCCACCCGAGTCACCTAACGCCCCCTCCCCCCCCCCGCAGGACACGGAGAACAGGATTCTAGGTTGGGGCCGCCGCGTCCCAGGGTCCATAGACTCCAGAGCTGGTCCTCATGGCTATGGATTCAGTATATTTCGCTCCAGCCTCGGAGGCTCTGGAAGTCTGAAGATGTTCCAGCCACCTGCTAAACACGGGGACGGCTTCGTCTGGCATGTTGTCACCGGGGGAAAGCCAAATTCGAGGAGAGGAAAGAACTTGTGGGAGGAAAGTTGCCTTTTTAGGCTTTACTCCCTGGAGTTACTCTTTCTGCCGAGAGGGTCCGACACGGAACGCGTGTGCAGCCCGCCTCGTGGGCCTTACCCCGACGGCGGCCCAGTGGTGGCCAGGCTCGGCCGCATCTGCGGTGTGGGCTCCTGATTCTGCTGGCACGTGTGGTGCCCACGGCATTCACTAGCCTGTCCTGTCCTGTCGGTGCCAGGAAGTACCTTCAAAGGCTGGGCCTGCCAGACTAGTACCTTTCCTCCTCTGAGCTGGATTTTTATAGCCATTAAAGAGAGGAAACAGGGTGGTAGGAGGGCTTCTGGAGACATACTCAGCAGGGAATTCCCGTTGGCTTCTGTTGAGAAGCAAAGCTGCTGGAACTGACGGGACAGAGGAAGCTGGCGTGGGAAGGAGGGACTTGCTACGGAAAACCTTGACCTGGAGAGTCGCTCCCACCTCCCCAGCTCTGCTGGAAGCTTTCAGAACAAAGTGTTTAGGTTCCCAAACTTGACCTGGTTTTAAGGGAATTCTGTCCCAGGGATGAGTTGGGGCTGCTTCTGAAGAGAATTTAAAATTACAATCTATAGCTCAACCTCGTTCAAGGTAAAGAATATCAGCAGCAAATAAACGTTAAATCAGTCTCCACTGAGTCACGCCCTTTTATGCACCTCGCCGGGGACACTGCAAAAGAAAGAAGTTTAAGTACCGGGTCTCCTGAGGTGGTGGGTAGGGAGTCCGCAAATAACCAGACATATCCAAACACTTGACCCACGGTTTTCCACATGCTTCGTGGTTTATTCTCAGTGAGGCCACTATTGACAATCGGAGTGGGAAACATGCTGGACCTCGGCTGTGTGTGTGTCTGTGCGTGTGTGTTGTGTGTGTGTATTTTTTTTTTATAAACCAGACAAGGAAGAGCTATGGGGAGGGTCAGAATGTGAGAAAGAAAAAAGACCGTGCAGCCAAGAGAATAGGGTTTTTTCCAAGCTTCTGAAGGACAGAAAGGTCTGTAACTGAGCGGTCTTAATGAGAGAAGAGCAGCCAGGCGCTAAGAGGATCTGGGCTCCCAGCACTCCCGGCTGGCAGGAGGGTGATTCCTGACCTTGCCCGACTAGCAAAGCGTCTATGACCTCTATGTGTCTAAAATGGCCAGTGGGCCATCCCTGTTGTGGCCCAATGCAGGGCACAGCACCGTTTGCCCCACTCCCAAACTCCAGCAAGCTTCTTCCCAGTGGGAACTCTGCCCACTGCTCTTGATTCGTGAAGGGAAAGAACATTGAGAGTGAAGGAAGGTGTGTGTGTGGCCGAGGGGGCACCTGGGTGGCTCAGTCGGTGAAGCGTCTGCCTTTGGCTCAGGTCATGATCCCAGAGTCCTGGGATCAAGTCCCACTCAGGGCTCCCTGCTCAGTAGGGAGTCTGCTTCTCCCTCTGACCCTCCCCCATCTCGTGCTCTGTCTCTCTCTCAAATAAATAAATAAAACTTAAAAAAAATTTTTAAAAAGATAGTGGCCACGAGAAACAAATAAACAAATAAAAAAATGGGCAGAAGATATGAACAGACACTTTTCCAATGAAGACATACAAATGGCTAACAGACACATGAAAAAATGTTCAAAATCATTAGCCATCAGGGAAATTCAAATCAAAACCACACTGAGATACCACCTTACACCAGTTAGAATGGCAAAAATAGACAAGGCAAGAAACAACAATTGTTGGAGAGGATGTGGAGAAAGGGGATCCCTCCTACATTGTTGGTGGGAATGCGAGTTGGTCCAGCCACTCTGGAAAACAGTGTGGAGGACCGTAAAAAGTTAAAAATTGAGCTACCCTATGACCCAGCCATTGCACTACTGGGCGTTTACCCCAAAGATACAGACGTAGTGAAGAAGGGCCATATGCACCCCAATGTTCATAGCTGCATTGTCCACAATAGCCAAATCATGGAAGGAGCCGAGATGCCCTTCAACAGATGACTGGATTAAGAAGCTGTGGTCCATATATACAATGGAATATTACTCAGCTATCAGAAAGAACGAATTCTCAACATTTGCTGCAACATGGACGGCACTGGAGGAGATAATGCTAAGTGAAATAAGTCAAGCAGAGAAAGACAATTATCATATGATTTCTCTCATCTATGGAACATAAGAACTAGGATGATCAGTAGGGGAAAAAAGGGATAAAGAAAGGGGGGGTAATCAGAAGGGGGAATGAAACATGAGAGACTATGGACTCTGAGAAACAAACTGAGGGCCTCAGAGGGGAGGGGGGGTGGGGGAATGGGATAGACTGGTGATGGGTAGTAAGGAGGGCACGTATTGCATGGTGCACTGGGTGTTATACGCAACTAATGAAACATCGAACTTTACCATCGGAATCCGGGGATGTACTGTATGGTGACTAACATAATATAATAAAAAATCATTAAAAAAAAAAAAAGATAGTGGCCAAAGCTGACAGCCAACCTCACTGTTTGAAAAGCAGAGGGTTCAACGCTTGAGCTGATCTCTCATCTGGTTGTGGGCAAGGCGAAGACACTCTTCTCCCCGTCCTGGAAATGATAACAGATTTGCACAGGGCACCGATCAGGGGCTGCCCGCAGACCCCCTGGCCTTGGGAACCCACACCAGGTAGAGTCACAAGAGAAAATGCCGCCAACCTCTCTCTGTGTCTCTATCTCTGTCTCCACCCCTTCTTCCCCCCTGTGCACCCCCCGCTCCACGTCCCCACAAAAACCCACCTGAACTTGCACTCAGTGTTAGTAATAAAAGCAACTTCCTTCTAGGACTTCTGCAGTGTGCAAAATAAAGTGCCAAGAATTTTGAGTGCGTTCTGCAAATTGTCGCTCCTGCCTTGGCCCGATGACTCGCGTCTCCTCTACGGACCCGGACTAAGGAGCACAGCAGCCGCCTGCAGCACCCTGCCCGTCAGGGCTGCTTCTCCCAACCTCCCCTCCCACCTCCAGGAGGAACAGCCTGAAAAGAGATCCCAGCTCTTTGTCTGGGGTTTGTAAATCCCTGGAAGTAAACCTTGTGGGTTTCCAATCTACCATCTAGAGACACAAAATCAATCTGCGTACGATGAGGCTGCCACATTGCTGGATGCTTCGCAGTCAAACCGCTTTAGTGGCCTCGCTGTGCTTTTATTACTTTGGGTTTTTCGTTCACAAAACACAGTGAAGCAAACCAAAACAAAGACAGGAAAAATCTGAACTCTTCACGGCCAAAATCAGCTGCGCCACATTTCAGGCTCCAAACAAGCTGATTTATAAATAAACATGCTGTGTCCGAATGAGGAGGAATGTGCCGGAGAAGGCAGTGAGGGCTGGTGGAGAAAGCGCCGAGCTACGCAGCTGGTCAGAAGGTGGGAGCTGTAGCCCCAGCCTTGTCCCTGAGAAGCTGTGTGATGTGGGCCAAGTCACCCACTTCTCTGGGTAGGAACAGTCTCCTCTCCTGCTTTTTTTTTTGTTTCCCTTCCCCCAGTTCACACAGCAGCTCAGACCAAAGCAACCCTTTCCTTTCCATTATCCTGATGGGGTTACCAACTTTTCTAGTCTGTCTGGAGCTTTCTTGGTTCCAACACTGAGAGTCCTACATCCCAGGAAACCCCTCCAGGATGCACATCCTGGATCAACTGGTTGGTCTAGCCTTGGAGTCTGTCCAGACTCCATGGGCTGAAAAGATCAGGTTAATAATTTCAAGGACTTCAGGGTCTTGGACCTAGCTCCTCAAAGTGTGGTCTGGATAGGCATCCCCGACGGATTAGCTGGAAATGCAGAAGTCACATCCGCCCAACCCAGACCTACTGAGTCAGAATCTGCCCTAGAGTAGTTCCCCAGGTGACTCACGCGAAGCCCAAGAAAGTTCGGGAAGTACTTCTAGGAAGCAGTTTTACCTACATGATCACATTATTCCCCCATTTCCCAGTTAAGGAAACTGAGGTTCAAACAGGTGGTTTAATTGTTTATTTATTAATTGGATCTATACTCATGAAGCACCTACCACGTTAAGTGACTCGCCCAAGGTCACATAGCTAGTAAGACACTGAGACAACCCCCAAAACCAGGGCTTTGGAGTCCCAGCTGAGGTCGTTCCCTGGGGACCACAGGGCGGCAGCAGAACCGCGGGGCCACAGTTAAGTATGGAAGCTGATGGTGGAGGAAAGAGAGGCCTCCCAGGCCTGTAGAGAGCCTCAAAAGGAGGCATACCGATGACTTCAGATCCTCATTCTTGGATCCTGAAACTGTGAGCTTATCAGGTACTTATTTACACAGTCTCAAGAGCTTGAAAATATTCTCATTGCTCCTGCCTCCTCCTCACCCGGCTCCCCGCTCCCCCACTCGGGGACCCCCTCACATGAAGATTTGGAAGCACTCTCCACAAGGCTTTACAAAACCCAAGGCCATGCTTCTGTGCTATTCTTCTTGAATGGAGGACAACTGATGACTTCATTTGCCACGATGGGGCTGGAGAGAAGCGAAGTAGGAAGGGGGAATCCTCACTTGAACTGCTGAAACCAAAGAGAAAGGGGACGAGGTTTTTGATGTTCATAAGACATTCTTACATTTGGTCCCTAGAGGTAGCTAAACTGTGCCCAGAGTTTTCCACAAAGTTAAAGGCACTGAGAAGGAAATACCTGAAGACAGGCCAATAATATCTCATCATACACTCCCAGTCATACAAGCCAACCCTCCCTTCCAGCTTCAGCCTGTCCTCTTCAAAGTTTTTTATTCAGAAATTGACTCACCACCATGGGATCAGATCGAGGGTCCAAAAGGCTAACAGAAGGCTCCCCCTGTCCAGATAAGGAAAGGTTGAAAATCCTCCAGAAGTAACAAACCCCATCTCTCGTCCACTGACCCATTCTACAGTCCCCTCAGCTAAGATCCCATTTTGAATTCACGGATAGGCAGCTCTCAGCCAACTCAGATGTGGTCAATCACGCGCCTAATGGGGAGCCCTTTGCCTGGACCCCCCTCTCCCGAGGAACAGTAAGTCATTTCAAGAGCCTCTCTTCTGGGGCACCTGGGTGGCTCAGTCGTTAAGCATCTGCCTTCGGCTCAGGGTGTGATCCCGGAGTCCTGGGATCCAGCCCCACATCAGGCTCCTCTGCTGGGAGCCTGCTTCTTCCTCTCCCACTCCCCCTGCCTGTGTTGTCTCTCTCTCTGTCAAATAAATAAGTAAAATCTTTTTAAATAAATAAATAAAAGAGCCTCACCTCAAGGCCTAAAGGGCAGCTTGCCCCAGAGCCCACCCTGTCTCCTCTCTAGAGCTGCCCACACCCCTCTCTGTTCCTTGGGGCTCTTCTCCCCCAAGGCCTCTAGGGACTGAGCAAAATCTCCCCAGCTGACTTTGCTCCTCCTTCTGCCTCCAGAGATAAGCACTCAGCTCTCCTCCTCGTGAAGGAGGAATCAAAACTAACAAAACTGGGCATTAGCAAAACTTTCTTACAAAAGCCCTGATCTATTTACTTCTGTCTTCTGAGACGACAAGAGGGGCGGGTAGCCGCTCACATTTACTAAGCGCTGACTATGTTCCAGGCGATGTGTTACGAGATGTATCTGGATCATCACCTATGAGGCAGGGCTGTTGTTAGCCCTACCCTACAAGGAAGCCACCGAGGTGCAAAGCACATGAGGGAATTTGCTCAAGGTCGCCAGCTAGGTCACTCAGGCAAGGTGACTAAAACTTGGCAAAGGTCACTAGAGGTCACTTGGCCTTTGGTGGGGTTCCTCAGCTTTGGCTCCTGCAGCCAGGGCTTGCCCGCCCTCCTACCCTGGGCATCTGGACCCGCCCTCTATCAAAGGCCCCATGGATCCCGGCCTCCATAAAAGCTGGGAAGGTCCTGCCCAGCCAGGAAATAGCATTAGGTTCGAAGAGGCAACACTGCCTCGGTTTCAAGGGGAAGTTTTAAATCTCTGAGGCCCCACGGAGGGAGTGACCGACCCCCAGTTCACTAGGTGTTAGCCTTCTAGAAATGAACCCTCTTGGGCTGCTCCTCCCATCCTCTGGGCCACACATCTTAGAGACTGTTACCTGATGTTTTCTTGTCTGTAAGAGCCCAGGCTACAAGAATTACTTTGTCCAAATCCCCAATCCCTTCGTTTTACAGAGGGAAAAACGAGGCCCGTGAAGGCCGGGAGCGACTTGCCGACAACCACACAGAAAGCGGGAGAGCCCAGGCTGCTGGTTCTCAGAGCTACCACGTGGGGGGGAGGGGGAGCACGAGGGCTCTGATGCCACCCAGCCGGAGTTGAATGCTGGTGACGCCACATGCCACCTCTGTGACCTTACACAATGACTCCATGTGTGGGCTCGCTTATGGCACTAGTTAAATGCAAGCGGTGAAAATAGTAGCACCTGGCAGGGCCTGGTGGCTCAGTCAGTCAAGCGTCCGACTCTTGATTTCAGCTTAGGTCATGATCTCAGGGTCCTGGGATCGAGCCTCACCGTCGGGGTCCCTGCTCAGCAGGAGTCTGCTTGAGATTCTCTCTCTCTCTCCCCCCGCCCCTCCCCCCACTTGTGTGCCTGTGCTGTCTCTCTCAAATAAGTAAATCTTTTTTTATTTTTATTTTTTTTAAAAGATTTTATTTATTTATTAACAGAGAGAGAGACAGCCAGAGAGAGAGGGAACACAGGCAGGGGGAGTGGGAGAGGAAGAAGCAGGCTCCTAGCGGAGGAGCCTGACTGTGGGGTTCCCAGGACTCCGGGATCACGCCCTGAGCCGAAGGCAGACGCTTAACGACTGAGCCACCCAGGCACCCCTCAAATAAGTAAATCTTAAAAAAAAGAAAGAAAGAAAATAGCACCGGCCTCATCAGGCCTTGTGAGGGTTAAACATTCCAGCACTCAGAGAAAAACACAGCACTGAAGACCTTGGCTTCTTTTTCACTTATTACATTTACTGTGGCATGTGGCGTCACCAGCATTCAACTCCGGCTGGGTGGCATCAGAGCCCTTGTGCTCCCCCCCCTCCCCACAGGGTGGTAGCTCTGAGAACCAGCAGCCTGGGCTCTCCCGCTTTCTGTGTGGTTGTCGGCAAGTCGCTCCCGGCCTTCACGGGCCTCGTTTTTCCTTACCTGGCAGGGGAGATACCATGATCACTTATTACATTTTACTTGTTAATTACTAACCACAACACAACTTATTATCCCCAGTGCGGGGGAGGGGGGCAGCGGTGGGGGGGGGACAGATTATCGGGCACTTTCTGCTGCCTTTATGTTTGGGATGTTTGGGTATGGTTTCCACGAGAAGGAGGCGCTCTGCCGGGTGACCTGTTCAACAGGCAGCCTCTTCCTCTCAGAAAGCCTCCCACTTACCCCAGGATGGGGACAGACGTTGACAGACATCCCTGCAACGGGGTGGCTCTTGTGACTCTGACCAAAACAGGCACTGAAACTTCTCATCGTTCTTCATTCTTAGCTTTCTATATTTATCTTCAAAACACTAACTTAGTTTCATGTTCTTTAGGTGGAAAAAAGGAATATGAGAAAGGGATATTGCAGAATTGCCTGTAGAAATCCACCCCTGAAAACCTCCCTCAGGGATTAATTTTGAAAGTTCCAATACCCAAGGCTGACTGTTTTGTCAGAGACCAGCTGAGGCACTGAGTTTATTTTTCTAGTTCCCTTTAAAACTAAATTAAAAACAGATTACACTAAATAAACTGGAGGTATCACAATCCCAGAGATCAATATCTACTACAAAGTGGCAGTAATCAAAACAGCATGGTACTGGCACAAAAATAGACACAAAGATCAGTGGAACAGAACAGAGAGCCCAGAAATAAACCCACGATTATATGGTCAATTAATCTTCAACAAAGGAGGCAAGAATAGGCAATGGGAAAAAGACAGTCTCTTCAACAAATGGTATTGGGAAAGTTGGACAGCTAACAGGCAGAAGAATGATACTGGACCTCTTTCTTACACCACACACAAAAATTAAACTCGAAATGGATTAAAGACCTAAATGTAAGGCCTGAAACCATAAAAGTCCTAGAAGAGAGCACAGGCAGTAATGTTTCTGACATTGGCCATAGCAACATTTTTCTAGATATGTCTCCTTTAAGGAAAGGGAAACAAAAGCAAAAACAAACTATCGGGACTACATCAAAATAAAAAGTTTCTGCACAGCAAAGGAAACAATCAACAAAGCAAAAAGCCAACCTACTGAATGGGAGAAGATATTTGCAAATGACATAGCTGATACAGGGTTAGTATCCAAAATATATGAAGAACTTGTACAACTCAACACACAAAAAAACAAATAATCCAATTAAAAAATGGGCAAAAGACATGAAAAGACATTTCTCTAAAGAAGACATCCAGATGGCCAACAGACACATGAAGAGGTGCTCAACATCACTCAGCATCAGGGAAAAGCAAATCAAAATCACGACGAAGTATCACCTCACACCTGTCAGAATGGTTAAAATAAAAACTACAAGAAACTACAACTGCTGGCAAGGATATAGAGAAAAAGGAATCCGCGAGCACTGTTGGTGAGAATGCGAACTGGTGTAGTCAGTATGGAAAACAGTATGGAGGTTCCTCAAAAAATTAAAAATAGAACTACCCTAGGATTCAGTAACTCCACTACTGGGTATTTACCCAAAGAATACGAAAACACTAATTCCAAAAGATATGCACGCTCTGCTTATTGCAGCATTATTTACAATAGCCAAGATTATGGAGGCAGCCCAAGCGTTCACCGACAGATGAATGGATAAAGAAGATGTGGTGTATATACACAATGGAATATTACTCAGCCATCAAAAGAATGAAATCTGGCCATTTGCAACAATATGGATGGATCTAGAGGATATACTGCTAAGTGAAATAAGCCATAAAAGACAACTAATACACGATTACACGCATATGTGGAATTTAAGGAATGAAACAAAAGAACAAAGAAAAAAAGAGACAACCCAAAAAACAGACTCTTAACAATAGAGAACAAATTGATGGTTATCAGAGGGGAGGAGGAGGGCGGATGGGTTCAATAGGTGATGGGGACTAAGAGTACACTTATCGTGATGTACAGAATTGTTGAATCACTATATATTGCACACCTGAAAGCAATATAACACTGTATTTTAACGATATCAGAATTTTAAAAAAAACATTAAACTAATAAAGCACCTACATCGAGGTCTGGCACTCAATAGGCATTTTGCATGTTTGTAGAAAGGGTGAATGTAGGAGAGACATGCCTCTTAACTCAAACAGAAACTCTTCTTTTCCTCACCTGAGAAAACCCTCTCACAGCTATTTTGATGGAAAGAAAAAAGGTTAAAAGCCTTCATTTTCTTTCAAAGGCACATAAAGCCAAGACGAGTCCAGTTGTGGCTCCCTCGCAGGCCGGGCGTTCGGGTGGACTGCAGGCTAACAGACCCCAGGAACGGTGGGATAACCTCCATGCCTGGTTAAGGAGGGGACCTCTAATCCCTGGGCCAGAAGACCCAAATTTTGAATCCTCATTTCTCCCTTCACCAGCTTCCTCTCCTTCAGGGGAGAAGGTTGATGTTCTGGCAGCTTCCAGAAACAGGACAATGGATCTTTAGACTCGGAAGCATTTCTCACTCATTGCAGGCCCCAGGGCTGGGTCTGTCGGTTTCTGGTTATTTGGCAAAAAAGCACAAATTAACTTGCTGTGCTCGGCACCCAAATAGATGACTCATCGTCACCCCCCCACCCACACACACACAAAATGAAGAAACTCAGAGCAAAGTGCCAGAGGCACTGGGAGCATTTCTGGAACGAATTCCTTCCTGGCCTGGTCTTCGTAAGTAATTCCGGTTCTCAGTTTCTGGGGAAAATCACTTTCTGCAATATAAACACTCTAGGGGAGTGGGTGGGGTGGGATCACGCCCAGGGCGGATTAGAATCAAGCACCGAAAGGCTACAAAGGAATTTCTCCCTTCCTTTGTCAGGGATGATTTACCAAAATGGCCCTTTGAGGAGGGAACTGCCTTTCAGACCTCAGAGGAGCAGAGCAGCAACCACGGGGCCTTCTCCAGGCTTTCTGCCCCGTTCTGCTCCTTGGGTCTGATGGTTTCTGTTACTTCCATCTGAGTTCCTGCTTTTCAGGCAACTGTACAGATTGGACAAGTAGCAATTGCAGGAACCTGAATGGGCACAGGCTTCCCGGTCACTCGTACTTTGTACACCCCCGTGAAACAAAGCGCTGTTTGGGCACACGCTGCTGGCTGTCCCCCCCAAGCCCCAGCTCGAGCAGAATGCTGAGCCCAGAACAAGCATAACCATGCTTCTTACCGATTGGTCTTCTTAGTTTGCAAAGCCATTGTCTCCGTATCTCAGTGATCATTGGAGTTTCCTAGTGCTTCCAGGTTGCCAGGCTGGAAGCTGATGCAGGTTCGGAAGGTAGGCGAGGTCCGGAGCCCACGGCCAAGAAAGAACCCTTGAGAATCTCTGGTGCAAAAAGGTGATTTTATGAAAGCATGGGGACGGGACCCGCTGAGCAGGAAGAGAAGCTGCACCGGGGCTGTGAGAAATGGCTGATTTTTTACTCTGGGGTTGGGAGAGGTAAGGAAAAAGCGGGGTGTCCAAAAGGACTTTCATCTGCTAAAGAAGACCTTTAGGGTACTGGAGGCCTGGTTATTATCAGGCTAATTTTGTTTTTCCCTCTAGCCAAGCATTAATATTAAGAGTGTTGGGAGTTTCCTGGGGAATAGCGCACATATCCCACCCAGGAGTGGGGGGCTGGGGGAGGTTGCGGGGTGTCACCTTGTGCTTTGTCCTCAGCTTGCCTTCTGCTTCCTCATCGGAAACTGGCATCTCATTGTAAGGATAAACGATAAACTCCGAGCACCTAATGGTTTTCCCAGGCCCCAACTGCCTCTGACCAGAACACTTCACCACCCCCCCCACCGGTTCTATGGCAAGGACAGCTGAGCTTATGGAGCGAGTATCTTTTGTGGTCCGGCAGGACTAAGCATCTCACAGGCATTTCAACCAGAAGATACGAAGGAAGCCCATGACCTTTATTCGTGGTTGGATTCCCAAGGATGTCCATCCAAACACGCTTCTCGGGCACCTTACCCTGAGCCCCGCCAAGCAAGAGCTGTGGGAAATACAGAAAATCAGAGCTAGTTACATCTATGGTATGTAGGGCAGAGTCTGTGAGAAAGACGAGATCGCACGGAACAGAGGACGGGGAGAGCCCAATCCGCATGTATGGCTTAAACTGATAAGACTAAGACTCTCGGACAGAGTTACAGCAGCTCGCAGGAGAACCGAGGTGGAAGATTTCCAGCTGCACTCTTCGGTCTGGTAGCCACGTAGCCACCAGCTACCTGTGACCGCTGAGCACTTAAACCAGAGCTGGTCCCAATTGGGAGGTGCTGGAAGTGGAACATACACTCTGGATTTTAAAAATTTAATACCGGAAAAAAGATTGTAAATATATCTCATTAATAATTTTGATACTGGGGCGCTTGGGTGGCTCAGTCGTTAAACGTCTGCCTTCGGCTTGGGTCGTGGTCCCGGGGTACTGGCATCGAGGCCCGAATCAGGCTCCCTGCTCAGCGGGAAGCCTGCTTCTCCCTCTCCCACTCCCCCTGCTTGTGTTCCCTCTCTGTCAAATAAATAAATAAAATCTTAAAAAAAAATGATTTTGATATTGATGACTTGTTGAAATTATAGTATTTGGATCTGTTGGATTAGATAAATAATTAAAATTAATTTCACTCTCAATGTGGCTACTAGAAAATTTTACATTACCTATGAGACTGACAATGTATTTCTGTTGGATGGCACTGGGTTTCAAATAATAATCTGTCATCAATGTGCTTTAGATGCCAAACTACTGTTAAGCATTTTATGTCCATTTCCTTATTTGATCTTTGAATCATTTCCATGATTTCATTATTATTCCATTTTACAGATTAGGAAGCTCTGGTTTAAGGGAGTTGATCATATAGCTATTAAAAAGGGTAAATTAAAACTACATATATTGTGGGGGTACCTGGGTGGCTCAGTTGGTTAAGCGTCTGACTTTGGCTCCGGTCGTGATCTTGACGTCCTGGGATGGAGCCTGCAGGCTCCCTGCTCAGTCAAGAGTCTGCTTCTCCCTCTCCCTCTTCCCCTCCGCCTGCTCAAACTCTCTCTCTTTCAAATAAATAAGTAAAATCTTTAAAAAAATATGTGTATTGTGATGGAAAGTGTCCATAATAAATCGATTTTTTAACAATGATCATCCATCATCAGAAAAATAAAATATGCTATATAATTTATTTTAAATAAAGGCATTAAGCGACTTGCCCATATCCATTCAACTAACTGAGGAGCCACAACTTGAACCCTGGACTTATGCCAACTCCAAATTCATGCTCTTGTCCCCATGAGAACCTACAGAAGTAAGAAGGCTTTGGCACGTGTTAAAATCAAGGGTAGACGGAGATCAGTCTGGAAGGTTCCCTGAGCAGACAGAACCAGTTCAGTCACACAGACAAAGCTTAATTTAGTTATTTTGCAAGGCTAACTTGACCTGGATTATTTCTTCCTTGTGCCTCTGGAAATGATAAGCAAACTTGAACTGTGTCCCAGGCTGATAGGAGGGAACCACTGAAAATCACAGTATTGTCACCAATCGGTGTGAAGAATACAGTCACTGCTTTGTCACTATAATAAGCTGCTTGATAGCAATATACTCCAGAGCCTCATTCCATGTTCCGGTTCAAGTGCTCCCGGTTTGCAAACTGCCTTTTTGGGGTGCGCACAATAAATTTTTCTTATTTTCAGCTTCAGTGTTTCATTGGTTTTACTTTGGCTATTTTGAACCTTTGACAGAGGGCATAGGAGCTGAACTCCCACCATGTCAGGCCATCTCCCTCTGCAATATTCCTGGAAGGCAGACAGCTAGCATCTGCTTGAATACCTCTGGTAATGGGGAGTTCATTACCTTTTTTGGCAGCATGCCCCATCACTGGCCACCTGCTTATTGGGAGTTTCCTCCACTAAATGAGGAGAAATCAGTCCATCCTAAGTTCTGGCCTTGAGGTCCGGATACTCAGAGAGGAGGCGGCCAAGTTGGGTTTAGGCCAAAAGAACCGGCTGGCTTGCACTGGCCTCTGAGGAGAGATCTCAGACATGGGTCCGGCAGGGTCGTCCCCGCTTTGTGGGGAAGGGAGCACTAATCTGCCCTACACCCCACTCCCGCCACCTCCATTGCCCAACCCATCCCGCCGACTGACCCAGGTAAATCTCACTTGCTTGATGTGCATGGATGGACGTCCTCCCTGATTGGCTGTGGGGCCACAGCTGTAGCAAGTGTCTGAGTTTCCATTCACGGGAAGGCCTCCCACCGCTGAAAGGATAATTATCTGCCTGCTGCGCTGAGAGGTTTCCATCTGGCGAGGGCTGAACGCTGTGTCTTTAGAAAAGGCAAGCTTCTGGCCTGGCTTTGACAGATTCACGCGGCGACTCTAAGGGGAAAAAAGACATTGCTGGGGGGTAAGGACTGGGGGGGGGTGTCGGGGTAGGGGGGAGGCAGAGAGAGAAGATGAGGAAGAATCCGGGATGCTAATGAATTCCTTGTGATCTCACTCTCCTTATTCCAACAGATGCTCACCCACAAAAATCGACGGGGCCGCTTTGCCAGTCTGAGCCCGAAATGTGCACAGGTAGACAGAACCCCGAGTCCTAGGACAGCCTGGGAAATGCCGGCTGCCTGCTAATGGCTGAAAGTCAAGGATAGAAAACAGGAGCCAGGATCTGCAAAAGGGATCCCCCCATGCCCTTGACATTGTACTTCAGGGGCCTGCTTTCCTGGTCTGCCCCCCTCATAAGAGAGCTGTGAACTCAGAACATTTACAGCCAAGGAAATTGGCATCACTGGACCTTACCACCGCCTCTTCCCTCCTCTCCTTGCCACTTTCAAAATAAAAAAAAAAAAAACAGTAAAAGAAATGCCCTTCAGGAGTTTTAGTAAAGGATCTGAAGCTGATCATTTGATCCCCAGATCCCCAGGTCAAGTAGCGAAGCTATGGCAGGCACTGTGCAGTCAAGACGGCAGGCCCACCATCTGCCACCAGCCACGAATGTCTCTAAGAGTTGGTATCACCAGCCCAGTTAGGCTCAAGCAAACCCCTAGTGGCATTACTGATCGCCAACATCGTCCCAGGCTTTGCCCTAAGGGCTTTGTGTACTTGCAACTCATTTTTGAATCAGGATTTATTCTTAGTGACCTTTTAGAAACGTGGAAAGTGGGCTGGGAAGAATTAAATGACAAGATGAGCCAGCCAAAAAAGAGCAGAGAGGGGATTTGAACCCAGGTCTGTCACACTATAAAATCTCTGCTTTTAAACAACAAAACCAGATTTTTATTATGGAACATTTCCAACATACAAAAAAGCACCACGAGCTAGTGCCATGGACAGCTGCATACCCGAGGCCAGGTCACAACAATGATCGACACGGGACCCCTGTTGCCGCTCTGCGCTCACGCATCCTCCTTTGTTGGGTTATTTCGAAGCAGACATTGGACCTCACGTCATTTTATCCATTAATAGCTCAGTTTGTATCTGTAAAAGAGAAAGATCTCCAGGGGCGCCTGGGTGGCACAGCAGTTGGGCGTCTGCCTTCGGCTCGGGGCGTGATCCCGGCGTTGTGGGATCGAGCCCCACATCGGGCTCCTCCGCTGTGAGCCTGCTTCTTCCTCTCCCCCTCCCCCTGCTTGTGTTCCCTCTCTCACTGGCTGTCTCTGTCTCTGTCGAATAAATAAAAATAAAAAATCTTAAAAAAAAAAAAAAGAGAAAGATCTCCAAACCTGTGCTCTTGACTCCCTCAAAATACTGACCCTGCGTGAGAGATTATCACAGAAATGCCCAGAAAAACTGCAAGATTTCCACCGCCCCCAAGGGGAAGGGAAGCATTCGCTGGCTGCCTGTGGCATTTCGGCATAATGTGGGGAGACTACAGTCATTATCTGCTAAGTCCAAGAATGCCCATCTGGCAGCCCAACACCAGGAGGACTGGCCCACCTGGCCAGATGGCCAGACCTTTCCTGCCTGTTACCCCTAGTAACATCTAGCTACAGAAAACAGCACCTAACCAGTCTCTTCCAGAACACATTACGGTGTTGGCTGTTCTGCGCACGTGGCATACCATTAACTTCTATTCAACACGTCTACTGTGCATCAGACACTGACCTAGGAGTTCTTATGTGTCAGGAACCTAATGCTTGATTTTTAAAAAAAATTTTGGTTTGATTTTTGTGGTTCGTATTTCCATGTGGTTTGGAATTGCATCTTAAACTGAAATATTATGGAAGGGACCATAGATAATCCCTTCAAGGGCTGGATACGACAATCAGCAGTATTTCTTGAGAACGTGGGTGTGTGCACGTGCGTGTTTAAATCACACTGTGAGACAGCCCGGAAGTACCAAGAATAGAATATCCTTGTGCTTTATACCACAGTGGAAGAAGAAATGTTTCTGTATTAAAGTCTGCAAATAGTTCATTAATCTCCTTTCCTCGTGCCACAGGGCTTGCGGTCCCCGTCCTGAGAAGTCTAACGAGGTGGATAAGACAAAATAAACAAATAAGCAGATCTCCAAGGCAGAACACACCAACTGCCACCGCAGATGTAAAAATAACACGTCGTGGGAGTTGAAAGGTGATAGTGGTCCCGCGTGACCTGGAGCACTCAGGAAGGCATTGGTGGCACATGAGCTGCAGAATGTTCCCCAGGACTCTGTGAGGTGTGCTCTACACGCCACGTACAACAGACCAGAGAGGCCACACACTGGGTCTACTCTCAGCTTCTCCTCACCACGACAGCGGTGCTAGTCCTAGCCGAAGGTCCCCAGCTCTGGTCCCATCTGCATTCTTCCTCCTTGAGTTGGAGCTGAGCCCTAACTGCTCTGGGCTGTCTGCCCCTCACTGCGGAAGCCTGGTTGCTGCTGGTGATGGCTCTCGAGGGGTTGCTTGCTGACCCCAGAAGGCTGGATGTTGCTGTAGCTCTCTGCGTCTCCAGCACAGGCTTTGCTCACCGAGTCACTGGTTTTCTGCACACTGAGAGGATGACAAAGGGGTGTGAAGCACCATCGGAGGAAAGAGTTGTGCCTCCTGGAGTCAGGGCTGAAAACAGACCCATGGTTAGGATTTTCGCAGGCAGAGGTGATGGGGGGATGGACTATATAAAGAAAGGCAAGAGGCAGGAGCAGAGTGCTTTCTGAGAACCCCACTTAGAGGGTCGGCTAGGGGGGCAGACAGACCGTGGGGGCGCATCTGGAGGAACAGGCTGGGCGCTCGATGAAAAGCCGTAAATCTATACCCAGGACCAATGCAGACAATGGAGAGCTAATGAAGGGGCCTGGCAGAATGTCACCGTACCTTAGGAATGTTCCTCTGGCACAGCAAGTATCATGGACTGGAATGGAGGGAGAAAACAGAGGCCAGGAGACCAGCTGGAAGGCCCAGAGTGGGCGCTCTTCTGCTTACTTATCATGGGCGCCGGCTGGAAGGCGGGCCTCTTAAAATAAGCCTTCAGCTGGGTCTCAGTATCCTGGGGAGTGGGCCTGCCCCGCATTCTTTGTTTTCCCAGGGCCTGGCACATAGTAGGTGCTCAGTAAATATCTGTTTAAAGAAAGAAAGAGAGAGGGAGGAAGGGAGGGAGGGGAAAGGAAGGAAGAAAAAAGCCAAACCTGTGACATGCTGTGAAGACGGCTTGGGAAGAGGCAATGGAGGGCTTTCTGCAGCGGTGGAGGAGTTCCAAGTGGGAAAGGGGGGGCGGGGAGCCACAGATACGTCAGTAAGAGCATCTGGGTCCTGGTAAGTGGGAGGAAAGCAAAAACCAAGGAATCTAGGATGACCGGGAGAAGGATGGAGCCTTTAACAGAAAATAAAACAACCAGGAGGAGAAGCAGGTGGGCTGGAAAAGGCGGTAAAAGGATGCTTTTCATTTTGGACACTTTGAATTGCAGGTGCCCCCAAAAGCTGTCCAGTGCACACGGAGAAGGAGCTGGGTGCGAAAAGCAGAGGCTGCCGAGGCGTCGGCGGAGAGGATCCAGCGGTAACTGTGGGAGTGGGGGAGATCGGGGGAGATCGGGGGAGATGGCGGGGCAGGGAAGAGAGAGGACTGGAGGCCGGGGCCAGAGCCTCGAGGAACGCGGGCACCACAGGAAGAGAACCAGCAGCTGTTGGAGACACAAAAGGGAAACCGGGGAAGTGCAGCCTGGCACAGGCGAGGAGGCGGTTTCAAGGGGGAGGTGATCCGCAGGACCAGATGCTTCGGGAGGTCCAGTGGGACGAGGTCTGAAAAATGAGCCCGCGGGATTTGGCAACAGGAGGTCACAAGAGCCCTCCGAGGGCGCAGCGACGGTGACGCTGCCCCAGGATCCAGATGGTGCCTGGTAAGAAGGCAGTGGGCGGTGAGAGCCCGGAGGCGGCCAGCGAAAGCGCTCGTTGAAGGGCCCTGGCAGCCCCGGGGAGAAGAAAGGAAGGACCACGGCGTGAAGGGAGAAGGGCTGGAGGAAGACGGGCTTTGGGAATGGGTGAGATGAGAACAGATTTGTAGGCGGGAGAGAAAGAAGCGGTGAGGTGGAAAGGAAGGAGACAGAGGGCATTTGGGGGAGGAGAGCAGAACCCGAGAGGAGGGGGGAATCAAGAGAGTATATATTTTGAAAAAGCCTATGAATCAAAGCAGCGCGTAAGTGGTAACAATAAGACCTTACATTGGAAAAGCAGTGAAATGCAATCTACAGAGCATTTTAATGTGCTTTATCTCATTTAATCCGTGTGAGGGGCATATGATTAACTCTACTAAGATATAAGGAGGTTAAATGACTCACCCAAGAGCACACATCTAATAAACAGAAGAACTCAGGATCAAAAAGTCCATCATGAGATACTTACTGATCAAATGCCTGCTTTGCCAGCACTGTGTTCGGGGCCAGAGATCCCAAAGAGAACAGAAATGGCTCCTCCCCCCCCCAGGGAGCTCACAACCCGGGAGACTAACCTCCACACTACTGACCAATATGCTCCAAGACATAATTGCAGTCAGACCGAGGAAGGGAGAGGGGTGAGGACCCAAGGGAGGTTTTCTAGAATTGGTGATGTTGAGCTGAGTGTGGAAGGATAAAGAGGAATGAGCTGGCAGCGCTGACAAAGGGGAAAGGCATTCCCAGCAAAGGAGACTGGCATGCAAGAGCCTAGAGCCTTTGGAAGCCAAGAGCAATTCACTCTGCTGGAACACAGGGTAGGTGTGGCAAGGTATAGGAGAGGCATGTCCCAAGTCCAGGGTGGGGGAGCATGGTATGCTACCTTGAGGACCTCTAGTCCTATCCTTAAGGTGAGAGCACCAAAGGGTTTTAAGCAAGGGAAAGATACCAGATTTGCATTCTAGCACAATCGCTCTGGAGGATCCCTGGAGGCAGCGTGGAGGATGGGTTAGAGTAAGATATGGGAAGCAGGCACAGCAGTTAAGATGCAAATGTAGCAGCCTAGGCAAGAAAGGATGAAGCCAGCCCGGATGGGGCTGCGGCATTTGTAATGGACTAGAGGACGAATATTCCTATGTATGTGATGGAAAAACTGGCCAGCCTTGGAGGAGGAAGGAGAGGGGGAAATAAGGAAGTGGAGGGTCTAGGATGACTCCCAGCTTCTGGCTTGAACGGAGGCAGGAAGAGAGGCCGATATTGGTTGGAGGTGGGACGTTGAGTTCAGGATATACTGGGTTGAGAAGCCCATGGATATCCAGGTGGAGGTGCTCGGTAAGTAGTTGGATATGGGATCTGGGGCTCCTGGGGAGGCTGACCTGAAGCTCTATCTTTGTGCATCACAACATCAGGCAGTGGTTAGAACCACAGATGGGGGTGAGTATTTGGCCGGGGGAGAGAAAATGGTCTCTCACACAGCCTTCAGGAGCACTGGTGCTTAAGGAGTAGGTGGGTAAGAAGGGACCCTTGAGAAGGAGGTCAGAAGGAGAGGCCAGAGAAGTAGAAGAGAAAAAAAGGAGGAAAGGATGTTCCGGAAGACACTGAGATGCAATGGATCACCTGGCAAGATGCTGTGGAGGACTAGAGTACCACTTTCATTCCCGCTCAGGGGGAGAGGAGATGACTCCCACCGGACTGGTCAGAGAAGCTTTTAGGAAACAGAAGGCAAGTAAGAAGAAGAAAAGGCCTCTCGAGCTGAGAAGTGGAAAGAGAGAAGGTTATGCCACCTCGTCTCCTCTTTTCCTTCTTGACTCTGGCTGCAATAATCAGCGTATTCATAGAAAATAAAGCACGTTATTTGATGAAATGTGGAGAATCAGATGTTCAAAATGGTTCAGTGACGTGCTTCGAAACCAGACATGCTAAAAATGGAGACCATCCAATGTGATCATGCTGTCCTTAAAAATATTCCTTTGATAAACATTAAACTGTTCTCTTTACCAGAAATGTTAACAAGGAAAATAAACAGCAGGGCTTTTTTAGGAGTATTTCAAAATTGAAGTTTAAACCATAAAAGAAAAAACAAGAGGCAAACAAAACAAAACAAAAATCCAAAACTGCATGAACATTGCAGACTTCAGCTGCCCTTGAAATCTTTTTCTCCGCCTAACGTCACATAATTCTCCATCAGCCCAAGCTATCAGGTTCACATGCTAAAATTCAGTGAGTAGGTGTCCTACTCAAAGGACAGGGTATTGAGATGGAAAAATGATATAAAGAGATGGGAAAAGGGTTGACACATAAAGGCCTGAGGATTTTCTGGAAGAACTTTAAGAATATTATTGATACACATTCCATAGAAACCATACTTCACATTTTGCATTTTGGTCTTTTTCCCTGGGCCAGCAATATGCAGCATGATGCTTTCTCGTGATGCTGGGCAGGGCGATCAGGAACGTAAACAATCGATACACTTACTCCATTTTATACTTTCAGTACAGTATTCAGTAAATCACATGAGATATTCAACACGCTATTATAAAATATAGGCTCTGTGTTTTGCCCAATTGCAGGCTGATGTCAGTATTCTGAGTACATTCAAGGTAGGCTAGGCTAAGCTATGTTGCTCTGTAAGTTCGGTGTATTAAATGTATTTTCGACTTAACAGTATTTTCAACTTACTATGGGTTAATCGAGAAGTTTACCCCATTGTAAATCAAGGAAGATCTGGAAATCTAATGCTTCCACCTGGAGGGTTTGCAACCAAAATGGGCTATCTTGGTTCTTGGTACCACATGGAAGTGAAACTAGCTCTTGAGACTATGTCCCCAAAGTTAGCCCCCGCACAAATTTGCAGCCCATATGCACATGAGTTGGCTGGTCTGAAAAGCCTTCAGCAGAAAATTTAATGTAAAGGGGTCCTAAGTGCCTGAAGTGCTGGAAGAAGCAAATGCAAATCCTCTCTAGACAAACCCACCTTTATCTCAGGGTCCCCCCAAATTCCCACAGGTAAAGTTTTAAGAACTGTAAGCTCACAGTGAAAATCATAAAACCCAAGGAAACTCGGAACCACGAGAAAGAGAAGTTGAAGCATAGAGCAGAATCAGATTTACAGACTTTAGATACGGGAATTATCAGGAACCTGTTATAAAATAACTAGTTTAGAGCTTTTAAGAAATAAAAAAGGGATTCATAGGAGTAAATAATGAGACTGCAAAAATGATCAAGCAGTTTGTAAAAAGAAAGTAAAATTCTGGAAATGAGAAATGTAATAATTAAAACATAAAACTCAGTGGACAGATTTAATAGCAGACAGACACAGTGAAGAGGGAATTCGTGAGCTGGAAGACATGAGAAGAAATAATTCGGGCTTGGCACAGTAAGACAAAAAAATGGGAAATGGAAGGACACTCAGATTCAAGAATCCCAGTGAATCCCTACTAGAAATAAAAGGGGGCGCCTGGGTGGCACAACGGTTAAGCGTCTGCCTTCGGCTCAGGGCGTGATCCCGGCGTTGCAGGATCGAGCCCCACGTCAGGCTCCTCTGCTGTGAGCCTGCTTCTTCCTCTCCCTCTCCCCCTGCTTGTGTTCCCTCTCTCGCTGGCTGTCTCTATCTCTGTCTAGTGAATAAATAAAANTGGGAAATGGAAGGACACTCAGATTCAAGAATCCCAGTGAATCCCTACTAGAAATAAAAGGAAATTTGCATTCCAACCCATCATAATAAAATTGCAGAACACCAAAGACAGACTCTAGATCATAAAAACAGAGAGAAAAGTCAGAAAACTTCAAAGCTGCAGCAATTAGACTGATAGCTGATATCGTAAGAGCAACAATAAAAGTAAAAAGATAATGGAATTCACTGTGCTGAGAAGAAATTAACAGCCAACCTAGAATTCTATACCCACTGAACATCTATAAAGAACAAAGGTGAAGGGTGTTGGGCTGGCTCAGTCAATAAAGCACAGGGCTCTCAATCTCTGGGGTCTTGAGTTCAAGACCCACGTTGGGCGTGGACCCTACTTTAAAAAAAAAATGAAAAGAAGAAAGAATTTCAAATAAATAAAAACTAAAAACATTTGCTACCAAAGAGCATCACCTAAGGAAATTTCAAAGTATGTTTTTTGTTTTTTTGGTTTTTGGGAGTTTTTGGAAAGAGAGAAAGTGTGTGAGCAGGTGGTGGCGGGGGAGGGGCAGAGGGAGAAGGAGAGAGAATCTTAAGCAGGCTCCACACTCAGCATGGAGCCCAAGGCGAGGCTCAGTCTCACCACCCTGAGATCATGACCTGAACCAAAATCAAGAGTCAGACGCCCAACCAAATGAGCCACTCAGGCACCCCTCAAAGTATCTACTTCAAGCAGAAGAAAAGTAATCTCAGATGGAAGGAATGAGATGAAGGAATGAAGAGAGGCAAAAATGGTAAAATAACGAATCAAATATGGACTACTTATTTTACTGATCGACTATTGACTGTATAAAACTATAATAAAGTCCCACGGCATTGTAACTAACAGAAGGCTATCTGTGTCATCTGGCCCCCGGGGCTGCAGTACAGATCCAGCCACGGTTCTGTGCTATCCCATGGCCATGGATCAGGGGCACGAGCCGACCAAGAACGTGAGCAAGCCAACACACAGCTGTGGCCTCGGGTGCCTCATCAGGCACACCACGCACCTGTGGGACAACATCCAAGGGGTCTGCAATGTTGCTCTAAGTGGTACATGAACTGCAAGCCATGGAGCTGCTCAAGGTCTCCAAGGACAGGCGGGCCTTCAAGTTCATCAAGAAAACAGCAGAGACACGTATTGCACCAAGAGGAAACAAGAGAACTGAGCGGTGTTCTGGCCACCATGAGGAAAGCAGTTGCCGAGAGGACCAAGCCCCCTCCCCACTGCACGTAATAAAAGTCTTACCGAAAAAACAAACTAGCGAGAAAGAACTCAAACACACAGCCCAGTAACACATAAGTCAGAAGATGGGTGATGGGAATTACAGTGTTTTAACGTCCTTACCGTGTTTGGAAGAAGGCAAAAGAATGAAGATCCACTTTGGATGAGTTAAGTATGCAAGATACATTTTTAGATCAACTACTAAAAGTCTAGGAATAGAATACTTAGCTTCCACGCTAATAGAGGAAGAAACATGAAGTGATAAAAAGTAATTTGAAAAAAGTTAAAAGACAAGAGGGAAATAAGCATAAAAAGGGAGAATGAAATACAGTTGACCCTTGAACAACACAGGACTTAGGGGTGCTGACCCCCCCATGCAGTCAAAAATTCACGTATAATTTTTGACTCCCCCAAAACTCAACTACTAATAGTCTACTGTTGACCAGAAGCCTGACTGATAACATAAACAGTAGATTAACACTTATCTTTTGACTTGTGTCACTTCTATGCTGAAATATTTCATTTCCAATTTGAGACGGTCCAGGGCTGGCTTCTGCTGTGATGGTCATGGGAGCCTGTGCTGAGATGGTGCCTGGGTCCCCGAGTCACTAAATGGGCAACTGGCATTGGACATACAATGTGACCAAGAAATAAACCTTTGTTGTTTAAAAAAAAAACTTATTTTAATATGTATTATATACTGTATTCTTACAATAAAATAGAGAACAGAAAATATTATTAAGAAAATAATAAGGAGGGGCGCCTGGGTGGCACAACGGTTAAGCGTCTGCCTTCGGCTCAGGGCGTGATCCCGGCGTTATGGGATCGAGCCCCACATCAGGCTCTTCTGCTATGAGCCTGCTTCTTCCTCTCCCACTCCCCCTGCTTGTGTTCCCTCTCTCNTTCTCTCTGGCTGTCTCTATCTCTGTTGAATAAATAAGTAGAATCTTTAAAAAAAAAAAAAGAAAATAATAAGGAAGAGAAAATATATTTACAAGACTACTGTAAAAAAAAAAAAGGCGTATAAGTGGAATCAAATAGTTCAAACCCATGTTGTGAGAGGGTCAATTGTAGACAACAATTTAAAAAAGAAAAACAGGGGCATTTGGCTGGCTCAGTCAGTAAAGCATGTGACTCTTGATCTCAGGGTCGTGAATTCGAGCCCCACCTGGGGTGTAGAGAGGAGGTAAATAAATAAATAAACTTTAAAAAATAATAAAATAAAGAAAAATATAATTTATTAGCAAGGTGCAATGAAATAGATGCTGTAGTTAAAAAGCTGTCAGAGTATGGGGCGCCTGGGTGGCACAGCGGTTAAGCGTCTGCCTTCGGCTCGGGGCGTGATCCCGGCGTTATGGGAT